>NC_056730.1:581619690-581754690 GCF_019279795.1 Protopterus annectens | reverse complement strand
AGCTGCCCTTAGGCAAACTATCCCTTGCTTTGATCTCATCAGAAATAGTATGTTTATACTAAGAAAACATTTCCTCCATATTTTTCCCCCTACGGTAACCAAAGGAACACTGGTCATCCAATATCTGGCCAAAAAAACATCATCTTTTAAAATATTCCAATGTTTATTTACTATCCTTTTAAACATAAATGTATTTGTTCCAAAAGTTGTTGTCAATCTAATGCCTGAATCAAGTTTCTTAACTTCAGATTTATCACTAGATAAATATTCATCCCTATTATAAACAATAGCCTGTTCACTAATATTTGTAATATTTCTTACATTGTAGCCCCTCTCAATAAATCTTTTTGATAACTGTACTGCTTCCACTTAAAATCCATATCATTACTACATATCCTCCGTATTCTCTGGAATTGAGCTTTAGGTATTTTGTCAACCATGAATCTAGGGTGACAACTGGAAGCTTCCAAAAATGCATTTTTAGAAAAAGGCTTTCTATACAGGCTTGTAACAATAGTACCATCAAGAGCTTTTGTGACACTAACATCCAAATAATCTATGGTAAACAATTATATCCTGTCAGTGAAATAAATACCAAACTTATTAGCATTAAGATAGGATACGAACATTTTCCATCGATCAATGGTTCCCAACCAGGTACCCCAATAATTGTTGAGGTATCGTCTCCACATAGTTAACTCACCAGAAAAAGGATTACCTTCATCATAAATCATAAAAAACCCCTTCCCCTCTTTTTCTTTTTTTTCCTTTTTCTTTTTCTTTCCTTTTTCCTTTTATTTTCTACTCTTTCTCCTTCTTTTCTTATTTTTCTAGTTAGCGTTCCTAGCAGATTGTGATGGGTGATGATGTTTATTTTTATTTTTGGTAATGGTACACATCCTAACTAAACATTTTAGGTCTTAATATTTTTATATTCAAATAGTTTTAGTAGTTTTTGATTAGATTAGATTTTTGTCTTTATACATATTCGTGTATGGTATGACTATGTTATATGCCAATTTGAGTCTGATGTAAAAAGCCAGTATTTGCTGTTTTTAGGTAAAGAGTTTCTACCATCTCTAATTTGCATAATTAATTGGGCTTTTACCCGCCAAAATGGCTCATTAAGTAGGGTGTATTTGAGTATATATACTGATGCATTTTTTATAATTACTACAACCTGATGAAGCGCACTTGTTAGTGCGTGAAAGCGCTTGTTTTACTTAAAATAAAAAGTCTTTTTATCATCGTGGTGGCTCCAGTAATTTGTTGGAATATTCAGCCGCTCTTTTTTGCTGGTACCTTTGGATGCTTGTGCTTGGTTTCGTGCTATTAGTTTTGGCTCTCCTGCTTTTGCTCCTAGCTCAGCAGCACACGATGGACCTACCAAATATTGAACTTGACTACGTTCCGGGTAAGATTGATATCGTACCTAATTGGAATGAATTGTTTCACCAGAGAGAGAATCCTCTGCTTAATTATGATAACAAAGCTACTACTCCATCAGCGACAAACACCAATACAGAGAATGTGCAGGAGTTTTATACTGCATTAAGGAGCTTAGAAAATGATTTGTATAAGCTCCATAGACTTATTTGGCAAAGGAAACACTTGGAGGCATGCTTACATTTTAAAGTCATCCCGCGAGGCATGCGGGTTCTCTGTATGCCGAGCTACGGAGAAGCACACCCCGAGCTCCTTCGTAAATGGCAACAGCTGAACTTGGATCTTGGATACAATTATTTGAAGCTTCTCATTGAATATTTCCTGCCGATAGAGGAGAACCTTATAAGTAAGGTTGAAGGTGAGCACAAGGTTCTTATGTCTCAGTTCAAAAGTGACTTTTGTGTGATTAGAATAAATAACATGCTGAAGCAAGTGACTTTTTACAGCAATAAATTGGAGCAAACTAAGCTAAGGAAGCTAAAACGTGACTGTGATGACTTTCAATCTGGCCATATCTTTTTATGGCCAAGGTTTAATGAAGCGGCTGCTTCTAATGAGACAAGTGACTTAAACAATGTAACGGTTCATGATGCTAATAGCACAGTTGGTAGGACTGAGCCCAACAACGATGTATTGGATAGTGTGGGGTTGAATTTATCACAACCTGATGGGGAATTAACATCGACTACCTCTTCTTTACCCTGTAATCAACAGGGTTTGAATCGTACTACTGGGGGAGCGAGACCCAAAGTGGTGTCACATTCACATAACAATGAACATAAAGTAACCCATCCTTTAAACTCCCCGCTTCCGTTCAAACAACGGGCGCCAACACGCTCAACAAGCAGGGGGAGAGGCAAGCGCAAGATGTCTGGCGACAACTGGGGGATCAGGAAAAAGAGGTTTTAAACACCTTGTTCTTTAATATGTCTTCTAGAGTATTGACTGACACTGACTGCTCTGTACTGAACAAGGGGCTTTCTTTCATTCCCTCTAGAGGGAGTGAATTATCGGACACATTGATTGCACTTCGCAAGTTCACCAGGAAAGTAGCTCTCAAGCTGCTTTTTAAAGACTCAGCTAATGCTGTTTCTGATTACAATACTGCGGAGCTAAAAAGGAAGAGTGTATTTGTGCCACCATTACCGAACTCTATTGAAAGCTTTCAGAGAGCTTGCGAACATGACTTCTATGCTTATTTCAGTGAAAAACGACACAAAAAACTGTTTGTGAACTTGACTGCGCTTCAGAAGCAGAGCTTGGATGCCCTGTGTAAAGATAGTAACCTGATGTTTAGACCTGCCGATAAAGGGGGGGGTGTCGTAGTAATGGACTCTACGGCATATGACAATTGGATGAATGATATGCTTAGGAATGATGTTGCTTATTCTCCAATAGATAAATCAGATGTTGTAATAATTATTAGGAATATTCATGACACATTATATGACCTTTTGATGTCCAGGTGTATTAATAAGTCCCTGTATGAATATCTTGAAATTGAGGCACCCTTGATACCTTTAATAAAAGGGTTGCCCAAAGTACATAAGGGCGTTTTCCCCCCACCCTTACGGCCGATAGTATCAGGTAGACTATGGGCAACTGAGAATGCATCTAAGTATGTGCAATCCAAAATTGGTCCCTTAGTTGATAAAATACCTACGATCTTGAAGAACTCCTACAATCTCTTAGATGATTTAAAAGAAGTGTCGCTATTAGAAAGGGTAACATCAGAAACTCTTATGGTGACTCTTGATATTAAGAACTTATTTACTAGCATCCCGAACGAATTCGGTATAGAGGCAGTCAGGAAACATCTTAATGAATATGACAATATCAATAATAATGAGCAGTTTGTTATATGCACTTTGCTTGAACTAATATTAAATAATAATGTGTTTATGTTCCGAGATAATGTATATAGGCAGGCATGGGGGGTTGCCATGGGCACCCCTTGTGCTAATGCCTATGCGAACATAGCAATATATGAGTGGGAAAGGGAACATATATTTAATGAAGAGACTTTTGTTAATAGAGCTATTTATTATAGGAGGTTTGTAGACGACATTATCCTCTTTTGGAATGGGACCTTAGAATCCCTGCAGGACTTTGTGGAATTTATGGGGAATACAACCTCTTTCTTAAGCTTTACACATGAGGTATCCTTGACAAGTATAAATTACCTTGATGTCTCTATAGTTAAAAGCGATGAGAATGATTTTCTTACATCTCTATACAGGAAGCCCTGTTGGAAAAATGGGATATTACACTATGAGAGCATGCACCCCAGGCATATCTTTCCCAATGTGGTTAGTAATCAAATGGATAGAGTTGTCAAACTCTGCAATACTGACAGTGAGAGAGAACGTCTCTTAGATTTCCAGGGGCAATGCTTTATGAATAGAGGTTATCCCACTCATTTGGCTATGAACTATGGAGACAATCATGTAAATGCTCCCGAAACTAACCTTGTAAAGAGATATAAATATGAACATCAGATTAGATTACAGAAGGGCATGGTGCAATATGACATCAAATATACTAATGATGTCAAGTATATTAAAGAAATTTTGGTTAGGAACTGGAAGTTATTAAGTATGAACAAGGAATTAATGAATATAGTAGGCAAACATCCAACATTTAGGTATAATAACTGTTTTAACTTAAAGAGGATGCTGTGCAAGGAAAAAGTTTCACATATACCAATAGATATTAGAAGTAATTACAGACTAGGAACATTTCCCTGCAAAAAATGTTGCATATGCAAATATATCACTAAAGAACAGCGATATGTGGACAGGGAATTGGGTGTGAGTTTTACCCCCAATTTTTATGCAACATGTGATACCACCAGTGTAATTTACTTAGCCACCTGTGACAGTTGCGATGCATTTTATGTGGGTCTTACAACACGTAGATTTAAAGATCGTGTGTATAACCACATTTATGATATACGGAAAAAGAATGATAACAATGTATTGGCTCGACACTGTCAGGAGTTTGTGACTCATGGTTTTAGCTTTAGAGTGCTTCAGATTTTGTATCCTAACAAACGTGAAGGTGACACATTAGGAACCCTTGAATTATATGAATTAAGATGGATCTTGACACTTAGGGCACATTTAGAACCTGGTCTTAACACATCAGTTAGTATAAGACCAGCCTTTTATGGAATTGTGTCATTTCGTTAGTTAGAATTGGGAATTGATCTTGACATTTAGGGCACATTTAGAATCTGGTCTTAATACACCAGTTAGTATAGGACCAGTTCTCCTATGAAATTGTGTCATTTCGTTAGTTAGAATTGGGATATATATTAGTTATTTTTATGTTTTACATGTATGATGTATTTATGATGATTTATTGTATATAAATGAGTTGCTTTTAGAGTAATTAATATGTTTTGTTCTGCTGGAATGATGTGATTTCTAATTTGTATTTCCTGTCTTGTTTTATTCCTTCCTCCCTCCCCCCTTTTTTTTCCCTGTTTCTTCCTTCTCTAACACTACCATCACCACCGCCCCCTTTTTTCCCCTCCACCTCCCCTCCCTCATTTTTCCTTTCCCTTTCCCCTCCCCCTTTTTCTCCCCTTCCCCTCTTTTTCTTTTTTTTCCTTTTTCTTTTTCTTTCCTTTTTCCTTTTATTTTCTACTCTTTCTCCTTCTTTTCTTATTTTTCTAGTTAGCGTTCCTAGCAGATTGTGATGGGTGATGATGTTTATTTTTATTTTTGGTAATGGTACACATCCTAACTAAACATTTTAGGTCTTAATATTTTTATATTCAAATAGTTTTAGTAGTTTTTGATTAGATTAGATTTTTGTCTTTATACATATTCGTGTATGGTATGACTATGTTATATGCCAATTTGAGTCTGATGTAAAAAGCCAGTATTTGCTGTTTTTAGGTAAAGAGTTTCTACCATCTCTAATTTGCATAATTAATTGGGCTTTTACCCGCCAAAATGGCTCATTAAGTAGGGTGTATTTGAGTATATATACTGATGCATTTTTTATAATTACTACAACCTGATGAAGCGCACTTGTTAGTGCGTGAAAGCGCTTGTTTTACTTAAAATAAAAAGTCTTTTTATCATCGTGGTGGCTCCAGTAATTTGTTGGAATAAATTGTGAACAACTAAAGACAAAAACCTGGACTCAAACCATTAATGGAATTGGAGAAACTATGCGATCAACTTGAGAAACTGAATGTTTGGGTGAGGCCATGCAGACAGGTGAGAAAGTAGATCTGGGTCCGAGCCCATAACCCATGGAGGATGAACTAGATGAGGCCATTGGAAGAGAAAAAAGAAGTTATGTCTTACCATAACGTTCCATCTGTGTTGTTGATCATCTTTCATTCATCACCAATGGGTTTGGTTCTGAGCCCTCAGAACCGAGTTGGCTTAATACCAAGCTTGTGCCAGACAAAAACTCTCGAGCTAAGCTTCTACCCACAATGCCCTTCTTTCCCTGTTACCTTAGATCAAGTTTGCCCATGTTATACAAGTAAAGCAAAAACCATTTCTGCCTGAATGCCGTAAGACACCACTTGGACCCAAAGCATCCTCCAGGATCCTTTGGCGGGGGAAGAAGGATGGGAAGTGATGAATGAAAGAAGATCAACAACACAGATGAAACGTTATGCTAAGACATAACTTCTTTATCCGATGATGATAATCTTCTTTCCATTCATCACCGAAGAGACAGAATCCCCAGCTACTTTGAGATCCTTGGGTGGCCTTACGCAAGAACGTTCCTGAGTACCATTAAGCCAAAGGCAGCTCTCCCTCTGGAGATCACATCCAATTTGTAATGACTGATAAAGGTGTGGGGTTTAGCCCAAATGGCTGCTGCGCAAATGTCATCCATAGACTCCATGGAATGGAAGGCTACAGAAGTTGCCATAGATCTAGTGGAATGGGCTTTAATATTCTGTGGCATAGGTTCTTTTGCAAATGAACAAGTGAAATGTATGCAGTCCCTTAGCCATTTTGATAAAGTGACCTTGGAGACGGAATTTCCCATTCTAGGCCCAGAAATGGAAATGAAAAGTTGGTCAGTCTTACGTATTGTTTTGGTTCTGTCTAAACAAAATCTCAGTTGCCTGTGTACATCCAAGGAACGTAGGCAGTATTCTCCTTTATTAGAAAAGTTTGGGGAAAATACTGGTAGGTCAATACGCTGACTGACGGAAAGTCAGAAACTACTTTGGGGAGAAAGGATGGGTTCATCTGCAGTGATACTCTGTCCTTGTGGAAGATTAGATAGGGTCTTTTGTTGCACAATGGCTGCAACTCCAAAATCTGTCTGGCTGACATGATGGCTACCAAGAAGAGAGATTTCCATGACATGAATTTTAGGTCACATTTTGCTGCGGGTTCAAAGGGGGGTTGAGACAAACACTGGAGAACTAAAGTGAGGTTCCATGGATCTACAGGCTGTCTGATTGGAGGTCTAATGTGAGAAACTCCTTTGAGAACAGTTTTACATAAGTGCAGTGATATGAAAAGAGAACCATCCAGCCCATTATGGTAATTTGAAATCGCCGCCAGATGTACTCATATGGTAGAGGCTGCGGCTCCATCTTCAAAAAACTTACACAGATATTATTAGACCGCTGTGACTGGAGCCAAATACAGATCTTTTCCTTTGACCAAATAAGGAATCTTTTCCATTTTCCTGAGATAAGTCTTCTGGTGGGTGGTTTATGAGAGGCCAGGCTAATGTCATGAACAGGGGAGGTGAGATCATCCTGCCTAGCAACTAATGGAAGTGGAGAAACCAAGCTGTCAGCTTGAGACTGGACAGATTCGGGTGACTCAACCCTTGGGGGTGAAAAATCAGGTCTAGAAGAGGATCCAGAATCCATTGTGGATATAATAGATGAGGCGAAGGAAGGGGAACCAAACTTGTCGAGGCCAAAAGGGGGCTATGAGGATCACTTTGCATTTCAAACGATTAGCTTTCTTTATGAATTGTAGAATCAGGGGAATGGGGGGATAGGCATAAAGAAGTCCCTCGGGGACTCCCCCTTTGGGGGGAATAGGGCAAAATAGCTGCTGCATTTGCTGTTTGATGGAGAGGCGAAGAGGTCAGAGCAAGGCTGGCCCCAATGGCTTAAAATTTCTGCGGCTACTTCTGGACTGAGAGACCACTCGTGAGGCAAGAGAATACATCTGCTCAGCTTGTCTGCAATCACGTTGGAGCCCCCCAGGATATGCGCTATCAGAAAGTGGTTGGAAGCTATCACCCACTGCCAAATTCTCATGGCCTCTTGACACAGGGGGTAGGATTTGGTTCCTCCTTGCTTGTTGCTATACCAGACTACTGACTTATTGTCTGACTGAATTGCAATCATTCCAGAAGGAAGAACAGGTTGGAATGCTTGGAACACTAACAGCACCGCTCTCAGTTCTAGAATGGTGATATGCAGGTTGGCCTTCAACATGGACCATGCTCCTTGGACTGTCTTTCCCTGGAAATGGCCCCCCCACCCTATCAGGGAAGCATCCGTGGTCACAATGGCCTTAGGTTGAGGGGGCTGGAATGGGCTGCTTCAAAATTTTGTGTCTGGCCTCATCCACCAAAGAAGGTCATGCTTGCAAGAGTTGGTTATTTGAATCTGAAAACAGAGGGTGATGGTTTGGGAACCACTAAGAGAGAAGAAGCCATTGGAGAATTTGCATGTGCAGTTTTGCAAGAGGCACTGTTGGTATGGAAACTGCCATGGATCCTGGGACCCCAAAGAACCTCTCTCGCTGAGACTTTGTTTTGACAGAGTATCACCCTGAGATGAAGCTTCAATCTCTGGCATCTGTGAGCTGGGAGTGACACCAGACAGGATCAGGTGTCGGAGACTGCTCCAATGAATTCTATCTGCTGGACTGGAGTAAGATTGGATTTCTCCCAGTGCAGAGTTATCCCCAAAAGTTCTGCCAGAGAAAAGGTGTATTGCAGGGCTGTTACCAGAAGATGCTTGGTGGGGGAGGTAAGGAGCCAATCATCCAAATATGGAAACACCCGGAATACTTGCAGTCTCAAGTGAGCTGTAACCACTGTCATGCACTTTGTGAACACTCTGAGGGATGTAGAGAGACCGAATGGCAGGGCACGAAACTGGTAATGATTGGTTCCTAGCCGGAAGCGAAGTAGACTCCTGGAGCGTTTGTCCATTTTGAAGTGGTAATACATGTCCCGGAGATCTATCGAGCATATCCAATCCCCCTCCCTTAGAAAAGGGAGAATGGACTGAATCGTGACCATCTGGAATTTGGTTTGGGCAACAGACTTGTTCAAACTGCTGAGATCCAGAATGAGTTTCCAGTTCCCTGTCTTTTTTGGCACCAAAAAGAATCTTGAGTAAAATCTGGATCCACATTGGTCTGGTGGGACTAGTTGGATTACTCTCTTTTGATACAGTTTTTTTTTTTTTTTTTTTCTGAAGCTGCTTCTTTCCTCTGACTGGGTGGAATGTCGGGAAGTTTTGTTGTAAGTTTTGGATAAGTGATGAAGAGAATAGTGTAACCTCTGGTAATGATATTCTGCACCCAACAATTGGTGGTAATAGAGTGCCAGGCAGCTTGATGCAGAGAGAAATGACCCCTGACTGCTTCCAGAGGAAAGCAATCAGGCTGCTTTTAGGAGCGCTGGTAAGGCTGCACAGAGAAGGAGTCTCTGCGGTCCTGGTTACATGGACCCCCTCTGCCTCGATAGAGGTGTCTTCCAGAATTGTTACCCCCTCTGCCCCTGGGGGTATTGTCACCACATGTGGCACGGAAAGGACCCTGAGATTTTTTGTGCCACATCTTCCCACTCCTCTGGTTCCTGGAAAAGGAACATTGAGGGTTGGAAAAACAGACCTACGGCAGACAGGGTCTTACCGTCCTGCTCACACCTGATCAGAGTGTCCTTTACTTTGGAGCCAAACAGGGAAGATGCTTCGATGGGAGCATTCAGAAAAGAAGACTTGAAGGGATCTGCGAGGTCACAAATGAGCATCCAGGCATGACATCTCATAACTATGCCTGAACCCGCAGCTCTAGACACCCCTTCAGTTGTGTGTGAAAGCAACCACATGGACGAGTTGTAGATCGATTTCAGGGTTACGAGCTGCGAGGCAACTTTGTCCCTTACCTCTTTAGACACCTGTTCTGTGAGTGCTCCAGAGAGTTTGGAGATCAAGTCTCTTTGGAGCCTTGTAAAATGTGCCAAGTAGTTCAGGGACCGTATGGCAAAGGTCGCTGATGAAAGACTCGCTTCCCCAATCTGTCCACGGCCTGGGACTCTCTGTTGGGTGGGTGGACAGTAGGACTCTCTTCAGCTAGATCCTTTTTTGTGGTCACTGCCATCACCACAGCATTGACTGGTAAACCTCTGGACCAATGTGGGTTTTCCTCAGTTGGAGAAAGTATCTTGTTGCGTCTCCAAGGGATCGCCTCAACAGAATCAGGGTTCTTCCAGGCACGCCGCACCACGAGCTGAACTAGCTCGTCTGCAGGCGGGGTCACCCAAGAGGTAGAAGGCTGGGCATGGAAAGCCTGCAGGAACACGGACTCCTCAGAAGAAAGATTAGTGGGCTTCCAGTCACCCCTCTGTTTCAGCATTTCAAGGATGTCTCCGAAGGAGACATGATCAGGGGGTGACTGTGGGGACCCTTCACCGTCATCAAAATCCGTGTCCTCTGTTACAGACTCCTCAAGTGAGTCTACGTGCTTCCTCTTGCACAATCTCTTCTGTGGGGGCTCCTCAGTGGGGGCTTCTGAGGAAGACAGAGTGGGTACCCTGTACAGGCGGTTCCTGTGGGTTCCCTGCCTGGTGTCCCGGGGATGTGGCCTGTGGCAGATGTAGCTCAGGGGGAGAAATCTGGGGATCCGACGTTGGTGGAATGCTTCCAGAAGCAAGTGCCCTCTCCATCGCATGGAAAGCAGGTCTGCCCAAAGAGGGATGGGAGCCCGAAACCGAGAAGGACAACCTCGGAACCAGGGTCACACCCCGCTCCGCCAAACCCGCTCCCAAGGATGGAGCCTCAAGCAGGATTGGTGCAGACAAAGCTCCCAGTACTGAGGACGGAACCGAAGAAATGCTTGGAACTGTGCCACGAATCGAAGAGCCTGCAGCCCAATCATGGGGTTGAGGAAGGACTGGTTCAGCAGGAACAGAGGACCATAGGGACGGTCCCGGAGCCTCAGTGACGTCCACTACAGGTGCCGAGACAGGGGGGGGGTTCCGAAAAGGACGTTGGAGCTGGAGGCTTTGGAACCGCAATGGTCAAAGGAGGAGAATAGGATGGAGTCTGTGGAGAAGTCAACCCAAGTCCTGCAGGAGGATGGGTACTGGAAGGCATGGTTATCCCCGTGGCTGCCAACAGCTGATCCACAAGATGCACCACATCAAGTTCTGAAAGGCTCCTGGTGGATCTAGTGGATACTCCCGATGGAGAGTCAGGTTGATCAAGGAACAGTTTATACACTTTGCCTAGAAACGGATCTATGAACGGAGAGCATTGCGTCCATGGTGTGGAATCTACTGGCACCGATGTCTCAAGTTTGGAGACAGGAAGCAGTGGGGTCAAATTCATTCTTGTCAGGGCTGTAAAAGAGCTCGGTGCCAAAGGGGCACTCGGAGCAAATATGGGAGGTTCAATCATCATTGCAGAGATAGGCAATGACGGAGTGCACTGTGCCGAAGCTGCACCCGGTGCTGAAGTTGAAGTAGGCAAGACGAGGTTTACAGTCGGTGCTGGAGACAGTATCAAGAGCCGAAGCTGGCACCGATCTAGTAACAGCTGTAGTACCTGGAGAAGACGAGGTCAGTGCCAATGAGGCAGATTTATGCTCCAAAGAAAGTTTTTGCACTTTAGGTTTCACAAACTTACCCTGGTCACCCGAGGGTGAAGAGGGAACCGAATGGGGCCTTTTCTTATCATTCCTAGGAGGGGTTGAGACCTCAGTCACAGAAAGGGCCTCTGAAAAGAGCGACTTAAATAGGCCCTTCAGAATTAACTTATTCTTGCGCTAATTCAGAGTGCCCTGGCTGAAACTTTGACAAATCACACAGGGAGGTTCCACCGAAAGACGGGGCACCGCCAAGCAATAAACACAATCATCGTGAGAGTCACTATTCGGAAGTTTACCATTACACGAAGAACAATGCTTGAAACCTGATGTACCCTTCTTATCAGACATCATGAAAAGTTAAACACAACAAAGTCTTCAGAGAAAAATGTAAACTCTACTTTCTCTATGTCTAAACCTATCTAAATGCACACAGTATCTATCCAAAGAGTCAAAAATACACAACTAAACAGAAAAAAGGAAGGAGAGAAGAAATACCAGCGATGGTATTCAAGGAATACCAGAAGGGTAAAGACAGAACGCTGTACCACCAACGGTACTCAAAACATTTCCAAACAGGTAGAAGTAGAAGAGGAAAAAAGTGTAAATCTAACTGTAAATATAAAGATTAATGAATACAAGTCACAAACAACAAGAAAATAGACAAAATTTTCCACAAGATATCAAAAAGTTTCCACTTAGCTGAGAGCTTGGCTGAAATGTGGCTTTATGGCTACACGGCAAATGAGATCTGAGGTAACAGGGAGAAGGGCATTATGGGTAGAAGCTTAGCTTGAGTGTTTTTGGCTGGTGCAAGCTTGGTATTAGGCTGACTCTCTGAACCAAACCCTTCGATGATGAATGGAAAGAAGATTAAAAACATCAGATCCCCACTTGCCATGGCAAATAAGAGACTAGTAGGATGACTGTGACCTTCATTATGGATGTTTTCTGTAGAAACCTTGGAATTAGGGGCATTGGAGAAGAGGCATAAAGGAATCCTGCGGGCCAAGAATGCATCAGAATATCTTTGTGTAACTTCCACTCTCAGGGAATTAGAACAAAAGACTTGCTGCATTTGGTATGGTGTGGTGATTTGAAGAGATCACATCAAGGTAAGCCACAGTGGCTGAAAATTCGCTCCATTACTAAAGGATTGAGGGACCACTCATGAGGGAGTAGAAGTGACCTGCTCAAACTGTCCCCAAAAGGATAATGAATTTCCCTGGGATGTGCATTTCTATTAAAAAGCATGAGAAGATATTACCTATTGCCACACTCTCACAGCCTCTCAACACAATGGATAAGCTCTGGTTCCTCCCTGTTTAATGATGTACCAAACAACTGCCATGTTGTCTGCCTGGACAGAAATCACACCCAAGGGGAGACAGAGTCCTGAAAAGCCTCTAAAGCTAGGAGAACTGTTCTCATCTCCAACACACTGATGTGTCGTCTGTCCCTAGTTGTGACCATATGCCTTGGAATGTCTTTTCCAGATAATGCAATCTCACCCCAAATGGGAAACATCAGTGGTCATCACAGCTTGGGGGAATGAAAAGTGAATAAAATAGCAGGGAACCACCAGACCGAGTTGCACTTTTATTAAAACAATAAAACAACTGTAAAATCCAAATGCACAAATGGATAAGCGCTTTGGGGTCCAAGCCCTTCTTCAGATAACATTCAATGCACCAACTTGAATTTAAAATCCTATCAACCACTCATCAGTCAGTATTGCTTGGTGGAAGGAAGAATGAAAGGCTGATTCCAGCCACCACTGTATGTGTGCTCTGCAAATATCCGTTAGTGACACTTGAAAGGACATAGGTTGCTTTCTGTTAGCCCTCTGAACTGCCACAGTCCATTGAAGTATCCGCATATAGAAACTGGCTAAGGGGAACTGTAATAGAGGCTGCCACAGAGCCCAGAAGGCAAAGAATTAGTTTTGCTGGTGGCTTCTGGTGGGATAAAATTTCTAGGGTTTGATGGTGAAGTAATACAGCTCTTGTAAGGGAGAGTTTTGTGATTATAAGTGCTTCAATAAAAAAGAAGTTATGTACTCACCATAACCTTCCATGTTTGTTATCCAGTATCTCTCTCTCATTTTGCTGGTTGGGTTCAGAACCGAGCGTCGGTTCCAACTCAGCCTTACACTAAAGCTCGAGAGCTCTTTGCTAGCTCGAGGCTGCACTCTATCCCATGAAGCCTAGTGGCAGATACCCAGATCTCATTTGGAAAGATAACAACACTAGACTAACATCAGATTTGTGCAATTTTAGAAAAAATTGCACACACACACACACCCCCCACCCATATATATATATATATATATATATATATATATATATATATATATATATATATATACACACACACACACACATACACACACACAAAACAAAAGGCACAAATTTTAAAGGACCTCCAGAACACAAGAGGGGAACAAAATATTGGGCCAAAAGACTCCTCCAAATCATCCAGGAAGGGGGAAGGAGGGAGGGACGCAAGAATGAAGGTGAGATACTAAACAAACATGGAACGTTATGGTGAGTACATAACTTCAAGTTATGTTGTCCCATCTCACCTTCATTTTGCTGGTTGGGACAGCATCCCCAGCACCTACTTTCTTGGTGGCTCAAGGGAATAAACTCTTCAGAACAGTGGAACCAAAGGAAGCCCTGTTCTGGGAGGGCACATCTACTTTGTAATTAGGGATGCCACCTTTTCAAATGCCCAAAATGGGACAATTGTGGTACAAACATCAGATTTTGCAGGCCAAAACATACCCACGACCAGTACAAAGAACAGAACTTCACTTTTTTGCCTACATAAAAGCTTATTCTTATAGAATTTTAGTTGCTTATTCTGTTTCTTATAACATTTAGGTGTTTCAGATAAAGAATAACTGCTTTTTGCAACTATTACATAAAATATAGGAAATAATTTTGCCCTAAAATCTCAGGACATTTGCCATTTTTACAATTTTTTTGCAGGACACAACTGCCCAAAGAGGGACTGTCCCTCGCAAAGTGGGACAGGTGGTAACCCTATTTGTAATGAGTAATAAAGGTATGAGGGTTAACCCATTTGACTGCAGCACAGATTTAATCCAAAAGGAGTCTGGCTTGAAGGAAGTGGAGGTAGACACAGCTCTAGTAGAATGCCCTTGAATTTTACCTGGTAGATGTTCATGTTGAGAGCTATAAGTGATTGTGTCTGTCAGCCATTTAGACAATATAACCTTAGAAACTGGGACTCCTTTTCTGTTTTCCACAAAGGACACAAATAGCTTGTCAGATTTCCTGAAATCCTTTGTTCTATGCAAATAAAAATGTAACTATCTATGTACGTCCAGCTGATGGAGTTTATAGTATGCCTTGTTGCCATAATTTGGGAAAAACACTGGTAGCTCAATGGATTGATTTAGATTGGCTTCAGAACATACCTTAGGTAAAAGAAGAAGGGATTTGTTCTGAGGGAGACTCTGTCTTTATGGAAGACCAAATAAGAAGGACAAATAGCTTGTAATTCAGAAACTCTTCTAACTGAAGTGAGGGATACTAGAAAAAAGGTCTTCCAAGATAAAAAAAACGTTAAGGGACAAGAAAAAAATGGTTCAAAAGGGGGCAATATCAAGGAGGCTAATACTAAATTTAAATCCCTTGATGATGGAGGTTCTTTGATAGGAGGTCTTAGAAGGAATGTGCCCCTTAAAAAGGCTTTGCACAATCTGTGAGACATAATGTTTGAACCCTTGATGTCTATGTTAAAGTTAGAAATAGCAGCCAGCTGAACTCGAACAATAGCGGCTGCTGCCCCTTGATTAAAAATTTCTGTCAGAAATTCCAGGACGGGTGAAATCGGAGCTGTGAGAGGATCCAGTTGGTTTTTATTTGCCCTAAAGGAAAATTTCTTCCACTTACTCGCATAAAGTTTTCTTGTAGTGCTTTTGTGCGCAGACACTAAAATATGCCTCACAGCTGGGGATAATTCTAGAGTCTGGCTAAGACTGGAAGTTGAGTAATCAAGCTGTGAGCTTGAGAGTTTGGATCATTGAGTGAAGAGAAGCCACTGTAGTATTCTCATGTGTAGGCCGGCTAAGGGAACCAAGGTTTTTGTTGCTGCCATTGACCCCAGAACCTTGAGTACAAACCTCACCTGAACTTTCTTTTTTCTCAACAGGACTGACACTTAATGGTGCAATATTAGGACTCTTTCTGCGGGCAGTTTTGCTACCATGCTTTTTGTATTTAAATCTGCTCCTCTAAAAGTAATATGTTGAGAGGGCAACAACTCAGATTTTTTCGAAACTGACTGCAGAGATGGATTTGTAGTGTCCCTCGCCCCGATTAGTAGATGCTTGATGGTGGAAGTCAGCAGCCAGTCGTTTAAGTATGGAAACACCTGGAATCCTACACGCCTCAGGTGAGTCATGACCACTGTCATGTATTTGGTGAACACCCTAGGGGCTGTGGTGAGACCAAAGGGCAGGGCTCTGAACTGGTAATGACTGGCTCCCAGCTGGAAGCATAGATATCTCCTGGAGTGCCTGTTCATTTTGATGCGATAGTATGCATTCTGGAGATCAATCGAGCACATCCAATTGTCCTTTCCCAGAAAGGTAAGTATGGACTGCAGTGTTACCATCCAAAATTTCACTTTCTTTACTGACTTTTTTAGTCTGCTGAGGTCCAATATTGGTCTCCAGTCCCATATCTTCTTTGGCACTAAAAAGAATCTTGAGTAAATTCCAGATCCTGATTGGTCTGCGAGGATTTTTTGGGTGGCTCTTTTTTCTAGCAACCTTTAGATTTCTAGGGTTGCATCATCCCTTTGACTGGGTAGTATGTCTGGGATGGATTTCTGTGGATGGGGTAGATGAAAGAAGGGAATGTTGTATCCCCTGGATATGATCGACTGTTCCCATCTGTCTTTGGTGATGTTTTGCCAGGCTTCTGGGTACAGTGACAGTCTCCATCCCGACTGCCTCTAGAGATGGACAGGCAGGCCTCCTTTCAGAAGTGCTGGAAGGGCCTACCAGAGAACGTATCTCTGTCGCCCTGGTTCTGCAGACCCCTTCTGCCACGAGGACGGCATCTTCCATTATTTCCCCCTCTGCCCCTAGGGGACCATTTGCCACATGCATCAGGCAAAGCTCCTTGTGATTTCCGGAACCACATCGTTCCACTCTTCTTACCTTTGTGGTAAGGTCTAGTAGAGGTGGAAAAATGCACTCTCATGGCAGATGGAGTTTTGCTGTCCTGTTAACACCTGGTGAGAGTTAACCTTTGACCCAAACAAGGATGAGCCATCAAAAGGGGCGTTAGTAAAGGAAGACTTGAAGTGTTCAGCAAAGTCACAAAGCCACATCCAGGAATATCTCCTCAGAGAAATTTCTGTGCCTGCAGCCCTACTCGTTCCATCAGCCACATATGAAATCAGGCACAAGGAGGAGTTTGCTATGGAAGTTAAGGTTGCAAGTTGAGTCATTACCATCTCCAGGAGCACCTCAGCTGTAGCACCTTGGAAGGAATCTCCTAGCTCCTTGAGGAGATCCCTCTGAAGTCTTGTGAAATGAGAAAGATAATTCAGCGACCTCAAAGTAAACGCCACTGAGGAAATCATATGGTTCCCATATCTGTCCATCGTTTGAAATTCTTTGTTCAGCGGATGGACAGACAAAGAAGTTTGACCTAATTCCTTCTTGGTGTCCACCATAACATCTATCAGAACACCTTTTGTAAGAAACTGCTTGTTCTTGGGGGCAGTGATAAACTTATCTGGCCTCCTTGGAACAGGGTCCACCATCTCTGGAGAGCCCCACGCCTTCCGACTGACCCCAGTAGTTTGTCAAAAGGTGGAGACACCCAAGAGATGGATGGTCGAGAGCCGAATGCCTCTAGGTAAACAGACTCAACCTCAGAAGCGGATAGGGACTTCCATTCACCCCGCTGTTTAAGGATCTATAAGATGTCTGAAAATGAGACATCCTCAGAGGGAGAACATGGGGACCCTTCTGAATCCTCTAAGTCTGTATCCTATGTGACAGACTCGGGGGAGTC
The DNA here is from genome assembly GCF_019279795.1 of Protopterus annectens. Taxonomy (NCBI): domain Eukaryota; kingdom Metazoa; phylum Chordata; order Ceratodontiformes; family Protopteridae; genus Protopterus; species Protopterus annectens. The sequence continues at coordinate 581,737,349 of NC_056730.1, read as the reverse complement.
TATATGCTTCCTCTTACATGTACGCTTCAGAGGGATCTCCTCAGAGGGATGCTCTGGGGAGGTCTCGGAAGAAAATGTCTCACTAGAAGGGGTAACCTGAGGCATGGCCTCCCTTCTCCTAGGCTGGAGGGGTGGAGTGGAGGTTGATACTGGCCCCCGCAGGGGAAGAGTGTCTGGAGCCGAGGGTGGATCAGACTCGGAAAAGCACACTCCTCATCACTTCGAAGGCACCTCGATCCTGGCCTGAGAGAGTCTCCGGTTCCAAGGAACCAAGAGATCTCCCCCGTACCAAGTATGAGGGCTCCGAGGCCGATGCTGGTGCCGAACTTACCTGCACCGAAGCACCAAGTGGGGGAGCCGGATCCGACAAGTGTCCGAGCAGACTCTCCACCCTGGAGCCAACAGGCGAGTGTTGGCTCCCAGATCCTTGGATGGAAGAGATCGGAGCAGACTTCGGTATTGAAACTCCAGATGTGGTTCTCAGAACCAACGGTTCCACCACTATGACCTCCAGACGCTCTGGCCTTGAAGTCGACAGAGTCAGAGGAGGAATAACTGGTACAGAAGAAATGGACTTCAGCTCCACATCCTTTTGGGCTGGGCTGGACAGAATTTTAGCTAGGGCCGGTGTCTTGAACAACCTCCGCACCACACGCTCCACGTCATCATCCGATAAACTCCTGGATGATCTGGAGTACACTGAGGACTTGTAGCTACCAGCCACAGACTATAGCAAGTGGGATTGCAGCACCAAGCGTACAGGCTCCAAGGATGGTGACCAGTCCCTCTTTTTTCTCTTGGACAGTTTCGAAGTAACTGGTAGAACCAAAAGAGATTTGCCTTTCTCGGATCCGACAGACTTTGGATCCGAGACAATGGTAACTAGAGTCAACTGCTTTATCGGCTTAGAAGCCGGAGCCCACGGCAATTTTGAAGTTGAAGGCTGCTATGCGGCTTGTTCAAGAAGCCCTCTATTAATAAGTTTATTCTTGCACTCCTCCAGGACTCTCACTAAATCCATGACAAATGGAGCAAGAGTCCTGCAGGTGCACTGCCCCTAAACAATACGCACAGCTGGTATGTCCATCCATGATCATCTGTGTACAGGAATCACATTTTTTAAAACCAGAATGCTTTTCTTTTTTTATATATAAAGACTAGGTAGAGAAGAGGGTTTGAGGAGGGTCTCTAACTGAAACAACATACTCCTCAAACAGAGGAGACACGTCTAACTTAAACTACGCTCTTTAAATCACAACAGTACAGGAAGAAGGCCTCTAACTTACACAGGCTGTAGAAAAAGAGAACAAACAGCTCCCTGATCCTCTAACTTAAACGGAAAAAGGGGAGCACCAGAAAACACACAGGCCTGGTGGTAGAAACACACACAAAACACACACAAAAAAAAACAAACAAACTAGATAGGGATAGCAAGATAACTACTAGTAGATAACTCTATAAATTAACTTTAAATTAACTTTTGGTTGAAAAACTTTGAGAAAATACAGTCTAACTAAAGTAAAATATTTTACTCAGCCCGAGCCAGCACCGAGGAATCAAGCGACAAATGAGATCTGGGTATCTGCCACTAGGCTTCATGGGACAGAGTGCAGCCTCGAGCCAGCAAAGAGCTCTCGAGCTTTAGTATAAGGCTGAATCAGAACTGATGCTCGGATCCAAACCCAACCAGCAAAATGAAGGCGAGATGGGACAACATAACATCTCTAGTTACTGAACTGGTTGTGGCTTGGATTTTGTTAGATTCACTGCAATCCCAGGCCTATACACAGTTGGAACAAGGAATCACTGATTTGAATGAACAAATTCCTTTTGGGTGGTGATGAGTCAGTCGTCCAAATATAGGAATACCCAGAAACCCTGCAGTCATAGATGAGCTGCCACTACTGCCACACACCTGGTAAATACCCAGGGGAGCTGTGGTGAGACCAAAAAGCAGAGCTCTGAATTGGAATTGACTGACTCCCAGACAGAAGCGAAGATAAAAATAGACAGACGAGCTAGGAAGTATGTGGTAGTGCACATTATGAAGATCTATCAAACACATACAGTCATTTTTCCTCAGTAGGGAAAGAAGGAACGGAATCATGACCATCCAGATTTTTTTTGCTTTACAAACTTGTTCAAGCAGCTTGGATCTAAAACTGGCCTTAGGGGCCCATTTTTCTTTAGCACTAAAAAGAAACTTGAGTAAATTCCAAATCCTCTCTGGACTGGAGGGACCTCTTGGATGACTCGATTTTTTTAAAAATCTTACTTTTGAAGTGGCTTCTTCCCTTTGTGATGGTGGAACACTGGGAAATCTTTTCAGGGATGGAGGAAGAGTACTGAAAGGAATGAAATAGCCTCTGGTAATAATCCTTTGCATCATCTGTCTTGAATGATGGACATCCAGATTGTTGGGTGCAGGGATAAGCCCCTCCACACCTGACTGCCTCCAGTGTGCACCAGTCAGGCAACCATTTAGGAGCTCTGGAAAGGCTTCTCTGACCACTGAAGCATTGGTTCTATGAGCCATCTCTGCCACCTGGGGGACATCCATTATAAGAGTTTCCCCTTCTGCCTTGAGGACTTTTTCTATGGAAGTATCAGATGCAAATCCCTGAGATTTATGAAACTAAATTAACCTGCCTCCCTTCTGGTTTCTGTACAAGGTCCTCTGAGAGGTGGAGAAGTTGATCCCTATGGCAGATACGGATTTTGCATCTTTCTCACTTCTTGAGATATTCTTTGGATCTCAAAAGGGTTGATCCACCATGGGGACATTGATGAAGAACTCCTTGAAATGTTCAGCAAAATCACAAAGCTGCTTCCAGGCATACCTCCTTATTGAAATGCCTACGCTTGCTTGCTCTAGGTTTACTCTCTGTGGCACTGGAGATAAGATGCACAGAAGCACTGGATAAGGACTGTAGGATAGCTAACTATGAATCAGTAGATTTTTTTTTGATACACAGACAAGGTCCCTTGGACAGATTTGGCAATTCCCTTGGTTAAATCCCTCTCGAAACGCATAACATATGCCAAGTAGTTAAGCGTTCTTGCTAAAAAGGTAGATAAGATGTAAACACACCCAAATCTGTCAAATGCATGTGATACCCTGTTTGTTGGATGGACAGAGGAACTCTCTTTTGCAAGTTCCTGCTCCAACCACTACCATAAAATCTACTGCAGGCCCCTTGCTTCAATAGGGACAGGTCTTTGGGAGCAACTAGGAATTTGTTTTTTTTTTGGGAATAAACACAGCTGTGTCTGGCTCCTTCCACACCTGTGTAGAGGTCAAGTCTATCATTTCATCACCCAGGGTAACTACCCAAGAAATACATGAGCCAGAACTAAAAGCCTCAAGGAAAACGGACTCTTCCAGAGAAGTGACTTGGAAAGACCAACCCCCTTTCTGCGGAGAAGTTCGATTATCTCTCTGAATGAAACTTCTTCAAGGGGGATATGGGAGAACCCTGTCCCTCATCAGTGGTAGGGGATTCCTCAGAGGAGTCCATGTGCTTCCTGTTTATCTCTTCTGCAGGTTCTTAAGTAAGGAAGTCAGAAGCTAACAGTTTCTCCTAGAAGGACTGACTCAAGGCTTCTGGAAAGTGGTTGTCTCAATGGGACAAGAACAGTAGGCTGCAGACCCTGGGAAATTCTAAGGGGGAGGGTTGGATCTGATTCTGAGGCGGTAGTCTTCCCTATAGGTTGACAGAACACTCTCTCAAAAGCCTCGAACTCAGAGCTCGACACAAATCTGGGGAGCCTTAGTGTAGGAGCTGAAAGTCCTGAAGGTGACTCAACCCTACATGCCATTTAGCTGGGCTCCGAGGCTTATGCTGGAGCTGAACTATCAAACACTAAGTGTCTCCTAGAGGGGGAATGGATCCAAAGACTTTGGGTCCAAGCCTACCCTGTCAGAGTTAATGCATGGTTTAGCTCTGAGCTTTAGATGAATCCAACAAGGTCAGAGTCAACTTTGTCAAACAAACTCAATGGAGTTGAGGATGTTTGGACTCTCTGTTCTGATATGGACTTGCCCTGTCAAATCAAAGGACTCCAACTCGAGAAGTCTGATCAGAGAAGGAGACACTAAAGAACAAGGGGAAGAAGTAATTCCTCTGGTTCCAACATAGGCTACAGGCAAGATCTGGGTCCGAAAAAATCTCCTAACCATCCAGTCCACGTCAGCTTCAGTGAGACTCCTGCCAGACCTAGCTAACCTAAGAGAAGAGGTAGAGGAGGCTGGCCTGGAATGGTAATGTGGTCTGTCCTGCAACATTAGAGATTGAAGCCCTGGTGAGATAAGATCCAGAAAGAATCTAGGTGGTGTATGGAATCCCATTATTATAAGATCCAAAAAGAACGATGGCTCCAAATGTCTGAATATTTTAGGTGCTGGAGTTGACAACGGTGTCTGGTCTAGGGACGTTTTCTTAAAAGTTTTAGATTTTTCTTTGCCCTTGTCTGAATCTTTGCCTCTCTCTTTTGGTTTGCCAGATACCATTTTGGCTGAGGAGGAGAAGGGGAATAAGCAGCAGGACACTTCCCTGATTCAGAAGAGTTTTTTCTCCTATTGAAGGTTGAAGGAGCCTCTTCAAAATACATTTATTTCGCCTTTAATGGAGCAGGAGATGTCCAAGTGCAAAATCTTAAGCAGTAAACACACTCATCATGTGTGTGTCTGTGTTTGGAAGCTTGTGTGAGGAAGCTATGGATTTCTTAAACCCTGAGGTCTTTCCTGCCATCTTAAAGAAAAGGTGAAGCCACAGACACTCCCACCCCCCCCCCCGTTTTTTTTTTTTTAAAAGAAACTAAACTAAACTATTAAGATACCCCATTTGTATCTTTCTTTTTTTATGAGAGTCCCACACCAGGGGCAAGAGACAAGAACAAGAAAAGAAGGGAGGGGAGGAGAGCAATATGCACAAAGTGTCAGAAAAAGCCTGTAGAATCTATGACAAGAAAGAAGTCAAACCAAATAAGTATTACTTATCTTTCAGAAGATGTTATAAAATATTTTCCTGAGCAGCAAAAGATGAGTCAAATGCTTATGACATCAAATAACATTTGAGGTAGCTCGCTCCTTACACAGGGATTATGGGTAAAGTTCCCCAGATCCAAAGCTTAGTAAAGTCTGAAGTTTGATAAAAACTCATATGTTGTGGAATGGATGGAAAAGACATTATCATATTTATATATTACTTCTAGTGAGAATAACTGGGATCATATCATACATAATATGAGGGGGATCCATGCGTGGGATAAACCATTTAGGAGCTGCCTCTGTCCATTAGTAGTACAGGGGCAGTTCTGAGGTAAATTTTCTGTTTCCCATTCACATATCTAAGCTGTGCTTGAATATGAACAGGGATGAGCTTTGTTTTACTTGGATGGGAAGAGGTTTCTTCTGTGAGAAACATCTGTACCTCCAAACCATTCTGTTGATGCTGTAGAAGTTGTTTAGATTCCTAGGCAGAGTATTTGTAATGTTATTTGACAAGCTGATGTACAGTAAATCAATCACAATTGGGTTGGAGAATGTACTTTATGTCAGACAAAGGTCACCTCTTAGCAGTCTGTAGAATACAAAGTATAGTGACAAGGCTTTAGTCGATCCATGTAGGACATATTGTTTAAGCCTTGTACCTTGTATCCTTTTAGTAAGGTTTTTCTGTGGGTGTTCCAGTTGTTGCAAGAATCTGAACAGATAATGACAGAGGGGGCATTATACTCAATGACTGGTGAGTAAACGAGGACAATGACATCCCTAGATCTAAACACAATCCCCTTGTTTATAAACTGTGCAATATGGAAGCACGTTCTTATGATATTGGACACATATTGGTTGAAAGTTAGGTCACTAGCCACATAAGTTCCTACATCCTGAATACCTGGATCAACTCTTAGGGGAGTACTGCCAATGCTGTAGTTCCCTGGGGTAGATGACTTCTGAAAGGATATGGTAATTCATTTTTTGGTATTTCATTTCAGTCTATGATTTTGGCACCAGTTATTTATTTGGGACAAATCTTTCTGCAGGATGGTTAAGTCACTTGAGGATTCAATGAATGCTCTTAATTTGCAGTCAGCTGTAAACTTAGTCAGCCAGACCCCTTTGGTATTGGCTTTTACTTCAGTGAAGTAGATGCCAAACAGGAGAGAGTCCATCACAGAACCCTGGGGGACTCCACTGGTGACTGATCTCTTTGTGGAGCTAACTTTCCCTATGGTCATGAATCAGTTGTCAAGCCAGCAGGTGACATAGGGATTTATTCCCACTTTATTTAGCTTTTCTATTATGTTTGAGTGGGGGATTGTGTCAAAAGCTCTGGCTAGGTCCAGGTATGTGGTTTGTACCATTTTGCCGTACTGCATTGCTTTGGTGACCTTTTCAAAAAAGTGCACCAGGTTAAGTAAGCATGACCTGCCCTTGATGTATCCAAAGCAAGACATGCCCAGTGTGTGCAGGTTCCAGGTGTCCGTACTGATTAGTTCCATGCTAAGTCTTTCCATGGTTTTGCACGTGTCTGGTCAGACTTACAAGTCTGCAACTGTCTGGGTCTGTGGAAGGTCCTCCTTTATAGACGGGACTGACTGTAGCTATCATATATCATGGAGAAAGGTATGTTAAAAAAAATAAAGACATCTGGGTGCATAGGTCCCAGGGGAAAAAAAAAAGGTCCCCATCCAGGAGTACACATTGGTGCCAGGATTCGGAAAAAGGCAGCCTAGAATCCTCAGGACACAGAAATGTTCTTACAACAGAGTTAGGTCAGGCTTAGGGGAAGGATGGCTCTGCTGTGGTAGAAGGAAGTAGTAGTCCACAAAAACTGACAGGCCAAAAAAGAGGCATAAAGACGAAAAAAGAAATTATATACTTTTACTATTATGCAAGATGCACAGAATTTCCAGAGGATAGCCAGAAAGATTAAGATATAAAGTAGAGGAAAGAAAAATACTTGCACAAGAAAAACTGTCAAAAGCTTCAAATAAAAATTTGTATTCATTAATACAACAGATCCACGTAAAATATTACATAAACAAAGAAAAGTACAGCTGTGTAAAACCTTACCATAACAGTACATATCCTTCTATTCACTGCTGCAGTACTCTTAATATACAAACACACCTCTAGGCTGGTCAAACAGTATGATGCACAGGAAATACTCCAGGTGCAGTTAACAACTGACAAGACCCCTATTCAAATTACAGCTAGCTACAGGCCTCCAACTCTGACTCAAGATGTCCACTCCACCTATTTGGACCTCTTTGAATCTATCAAGGTTCAACCCTTTACCCTGATCCTGGGCGACTAACTATCCAACCATAGACTGGAAGAAATACTCATGCCAAAACACAAATGCCTAGAGATTCCTTGATTTTGTCAATGCAAATGCCTTGGCCCAGTTGGTTGACACCCCCACAAGAGGTGAAAATATCTTGGACTTGGTATTAACCAACATGAGTAACCACTGCATCCCTACAGTGTCATCATCCCTGGTAAGATCTGACCACAAAGCAGTCACTTTCGAAGTCACCTTCACCCCCAACCCCCCTAGCTAGGGTCAGACTAAAAAACTTCTCCAAAGCTGTTTACAACCTCTTGAGGGAAGGTATAAACAGCTTCACAGCCCCTCCCCCTCCACTGAAACTGGCATATATGTCCAAAAGTACAGTTTTGTACCTACCATAAATGTAGATGTTCGAGGATTCCCTTGCTGCAGTCCTGACTATTGGGGTATAGTCCGCGTCCCAGTCGGCCCGAATACCAGAGTATAAGGCTGACGTCGGTCATGGCGCCTTAGACTGACGTCAGTACGTCAGGGTACTAATGCGCATGACCGACGTCATTTCCTCAGTCTTTTCTTGCCCCAGATGTCAGAAGACCCAAAAAGACAAGTCCCAAAACAACCTGCACCAAAAACATGTACAATATATACAACAATATATACAAAAATGTAAGCATGAAAACTCACCTACACAACCACCCCAAACACAGAGGGAAGGAGGGAGGGTAAATTGGACTGAAGCAAGGGAAACCTCGGACATCTACATTTATGGTAGGGAAAAAACAGTACTATGTTCTTCGCCTTCCCTTGCTGCAGTCCTGACTATTGGGTAGAATCCCAAAGCAGAGGTAAGGGAGGCTGGCAAATTATAAAGTAGCAGGAGCTGACAACATGCCTTGTAAAACAGCTGTGGCAAAACCAGCCCTAGTCTTAGAGTATATAGGCAGGTGATAATGCCTAGAGAAAGTATGCACTGAACTCCAAGTAGCTGCTTCCAGAATATCCTTAGTTGCCACCCCTTAGAAATGCTGTTGAAGTGGCAGTAGCCCTAGTGGAATGAGGCCTAATCCCAGCTGGAACCTCTTTGCCATGATGGGAATAACAAAATGCAATGCAAAAGCCAATCCACCTAGAAATAGTTTGTTTTGACACAGGCTTGCCCTGTGAACTCAAAGCAAAAGAAACAAGTAACTGCTGAGACTGCCTAAAATTCTTAGTCCTGCTCAAATAATAACGCAATTGCCTGTGTACATCTAAAGTGTGCAAAATCTTTTCCCCTTTATTTTGAGGATCTGCAAAAACGTAGGCAAATGAATAGTTTGGTTTAAAGCCACACTAGAAACCACCTTAGGCATAAAGGAAGGATTAGTACGTAATGAAACCCTGTCCTTATGGAAAATCAAAAGGGCTCTACTGCCATAAGGGCCTGCAACTCAGACACCCTTCTTGCAGAAGTAATAGCCAACAGAAAAGCAGTCTTCCATGACAAATATTTCAATTCAGCAGTAGCTGCAGGCTCAAAAGGTTGTAGAGTAAGTTTTTCCAACACAAAATTGAGATCCCAAGCAGGAGTAGGAGCTCTACGTGGGGTCTTATATTCTTTGCCCCTCTAAGAAACTGCTTGAACAAAGGATGCGAAAACAAAGGTGGGTCACAATCATAGTGAGCTGAAATTGCTGCAGCATGAATCTTTATGGAAGAGAAGGACAAACCTTTGTCCAATAATTCAGTAAGATATTGAAGAGCCACACTCAAATTAGGCTCTGAAATCTCCAAATTCTTTGCTGTACTCCAAAATAAAAATCTCTTCCATTTTTCTGCGTACACTCTCCTAGTACTAGGCCTTCTAGCTTCCATAATCACATTTAAAACTTGTTGAGGAAGCTGAGACCTGCTGTGCTTCAACACAGAATATGCCAAGCTGTGAGATGAAGAGATTGAAGCTTGACATTGAGCAGATGACCATCCTTCTGAGATAACAGATGAGGAATCAGAGGTAAAGGCCATGGAGGCTTCTTTACAAGACTCCTTAGAAGTGGGTACCAGTGTTGCCGAGGCCAATCTGGAGCTATCAAAATCATCCTTGGCCTGTCTTGTCTGACCTTTAATAATACCTTTGGAAGAAGAGGCAGAGGTGGAAAGGCATAGACATGAAGGTTTTTCCAACTGAAAGACAGAGCATCCACTTTCCAAGCTGTGTGATGAAACCCCTTTGTGCAATACTTTGGCAGCTGGTGGTTTAGTGGAGAAGCGAACAGATCTATGTCTGGAGTTCCCCATGACACTGTCAATTTCTGAAATACATGAAGATCCAGTTTCCACTCGTGGGGATCCATGATTTGTCTGCTTAATACATCTGCTAGGAGTTCTGTGCTCCTGGCAGAAACCTTGCCTGAAGAGTCAGTCGCAGGCTTAACGCAGTCTCCCATAAAATCATTGCTTGCCTGCATAGAGGATAAGAATGTGTTCCCCTTGCTTGTTGATGTACCACATGACAGTTGTGTTGTCTGTTAGAATCAACACCTGCCCTGGAAGAAGTAACTCCTTGAAAGCCATCAATGCAAACTGGACTGCTAACATCTCCTTCATGTTGATATGTAGATGCTGTAGTCTGGCAGGCCACTTGTCTTGTATCCACTTTCCATTTAGATGAGCTCCCCAAGCAGTGTCCGAGGCATCTGTCGTTAAAATCTGACTCGCCTCTGGCCGGGTCACAGAGAGTCCCTTGTTTAGGTGACATTCCTGAGCCCACCACAAGAATTCCTTTTGAAGGCAAGGTATTATGTGAATGACAGTGTCGAAATCTTGGCAGTGCTGTGTCCATACATTTTGAGATACCATTGCAGCTTCCTCATATGCAGTTTGGCATTGGGAAGCACCAGAATACAAGATGCCATGAACCCTAATGCTTGAAGGACTGTCCTTGCAGTCAGCACGGACTGATGAGATAGTTGATGGAAGTAAAGTGACAGACTCTTTTGTTTGTCCGGGGTTAAAAAGGCCATCTGGGCTGCTGTATTCAGTCTCACACCCAGAAAGCACATGTCTTGAGAGGGTACTAGACTGGACTTTATTTCGTTCACAGAATACCCTAGGCATCTTAGCACTGCTATGACATATTCCAGATGCTGTAGAAGGTCTTCCTTTTCTTGAGCCAGAATCAGGCAGTCGTCCAAGTAAGGATAGATTTGAATGCCTTGAAGCCTGAAGTAAGCTATCACTGGAGCCAGAACCTTTGTGAATACTCTGGGCAGTAGATAAGCCAAAGGGCAATGCAGAGAACTGATAATGAAAATCTCCAGTTCGAAACCGCAGATACATTCTGCAACTTAGCCTTATAGGCACATGAAGGTAAGCTTCCTTGAGATCCAAAGTTACCATCCAGTGATCCTTGCCCAGCAGAGGTAACAGTTGCTGTAATGTCAACATCTTGAACTTGGGAATGTCCAGATAAGTGTTGAGGATAGATAAATCCAAAATTGGTCTCCACGTGTTCCCCTTCTTTGGTACTAGGAACAGGCGAGAATAAAATCGAAGCCCCTTTCTGATACAGGGACTGGCTGAATGGCTCCTATCTGGAGTAACTGAGAAACTTGCTTGTGAGCCTCTTTTCTTTGTGGAGGAGGAACATCTGGCATGCCTTTGAAAGGGGCATTGTGTGGAAATAAAATCTGTAACCGTGATGAATGATATCCAGCACCCATCTGTCTTGAGTGATTAAATCCCAATTTTCTTTGAAAAGAGACAATCTTCCTCCCAAAGGAGCTGCCAGGCGAGAATCCACTGGCAGCTGAAAAGGCAGGTCATTGGTTCTGCTTACGAAAGGACTGACCCCTGCCCTCACCAGAAGTCTGAGCAGGTGAACTGTCTGATCTAGGCCTAAAGAACCTTGAGCCCTGCCCCTACCACGTCTAGACCTACCCCTAGACTGGGAACCATAAGCAGGATATGTCCACCCCTTAGCAGGCCAATTTCTACTAAACTTGGAGGCTGCACCTGCAAAAATCTTTTACAGTCTGCATAGACTTAGCTTTGTCCTCCATTTTCTTTAAAACTGCTTCCACAGGCGGTCCAAACAACACATCAGACTGTAAAGGAGCATCCAAAATCCTGGTCTTAACATGCTCAGCTAAATTCTGATCCTTCAACCAGGCATGTCTGCGAAGAACAGAACTAGTAGCAGCCACCCTCGAGGAGGCCTGAACAGCATCAAAACCACACTGCAAAGAATGCTTACCCACTTGTTCAGACACATGAACCAAATCCAGCAATTCTTTACACTCAATACCTTCCGCCAAAGCATCCACCTTAGATTTCAATTGTGAAAGGAGATAATTCTGATATTTCAGCATATGAAACTGACAATTCAACGCCTCATGGCTAGAGTGGAAGAAGTATATACTTTCTTACCCCACCTATCCAAAGCCCTCGCCTCTTTATCAGAGGGTACAGGATTTTTAACCACAGAAGCTTTAACACCTTTAGGCCCCTGAGAAACAGTTTCTGGGTCCGCCCTAAGACTCTTAAACAAATACTTATGAGCTTCGGCACCCTATAATACCTATCCGGCTTAACAGGAGCAGGAGGCAAGGAGTCAGGGTTCAGGAAGCCTCTGCAAAACATCCTCCACCACATACAACACAGGAGGAATAGATAAGGGCCTATGCTGGGGTAAAAACAGGAATTCCCTAAGCCTTTTCCTGGAATCAGAGTAATCCTGGCCTTCCCATTTAAAGTGCTCCCTCATGGAGTGAAGAGTCTCTGAAAATGAAAAATCCTCAGGAGGAGAAGCTGTAGGAGTGGAATCATCCACATCAGAATCAGAATAAGTAGGAAACTCTTGCAAGTCTTCCACAGAAGACTCTGAAGCCTGTGAACACTGTTCAAAACTATCAAACTCCTGTTCCACCCTAGGCCTCTTATCAGGCGGGGCATAGAACCTCTAATCAGAGTAATCAAATCTTCTGCCATTTTAAGCATATGTTTCTTAGGCACAGAGCCGAAATGCTAGGAGAAGCCCCCACAGAAGCTGAACTTGGCCTACCTCTAAAAGAAGCTTTGGCAACAGAAGGAGAGGCCCTAACTACCTTGGGAAGAGAGGGAAGAACAGTTACCTGAGAAGCCCCTCAGCCTGGCCTACCTCCTGAGAGGGCACATCCTGTAACAGTAAAGTATCTGCCTGAGACTCCATAGAGACTCCTGGCAAAACCTCTGGCTCCCCTGAGCCTTCTAAAGAACCGGCGTCCGGGACTGCCGGTTCCTCACCCCTAGGCTTCACTGTTTTGTCCTTGCGCTTCTTGGATGAAGCGGGCGCCGGAGCATCCGACGGCATATTATAATTGCAACGCTTCCCAAACACTAACCTAGCACAATCAAGCCTCCTCTTAATAGTGCGCTTGTTAAATCTAGCACAAGAGCGGCAACCAACAACGGCGTGCTCAGGCCCTAAACAAGGTATACACAATGTATGATAATCCCTATGCGGTATCTGCTTCCCACAAGAAATACAGTTATTCACTTTTTCTGACATCCGGTTAAATACTGAGGCAAGAAAAAACCAAAATGTTCCCCAACGGGGCTACTTAGCCAACTCTGTTTCGGTCTGAAACTCCGGTTTCGGAAAATCTCAGAACGCCAACCTGCACTCGCAAAATTGCTTCTGCATCGGACCATGCGGCAAAAAAAGACTGAGGAAATGACGTCGGTCATGCGCATTAGTACCCTGACGTACTGACGTCAGTCTAAGGCGCCATGACCGACGTCAGCCTTATACTCTGGTATTCGGGCCGACTGGGACGCGGACTATACCCCAATAGTCAGGACTGCAGCAAGGGAAGACGAAGAACATCTTATACCAAAGTACTATATGAGCATTTATACAGCTGCATGGAATCAGGAACACCAGGATGAAATCATCCTCCTCAAGGAAGAGTAAACCTGTCTGATGGACATCTACAATAAATAAACTCTATAATAAAAGGAAAAAATTGCTGTCCAGGACCAAAAGGAGCAGGTGTCTAATTGGAAGCAATCTCTCCTTAGCCTGAACAAGCAAATAAGAGTACTAGTGAAATCCTCCAAAGCAAACTTTGAGTCCAAACTGGCCACATCTATTAAAAACAATCATAAGGCCTTCTTCACATATGTCCGCAATCTCAAGGAAAGCTCCCAGATCTGCTCAGAACTGATGGTTAAGAACACCACCTACACAAACCCTGTACATATAGCCAACCAGCTGGCAAACAGGTTCAGTGAAAACTTCACTCCTCTGTCCCTCCCATCAGTAAAACAAGACATCTTCAGTACCTGCCCCGCTCCCCTTATCACTAGGGAGCAAGTCATCACTGCCCTATCAAAGGTAAAAAAATACAGCCTCCTTGGGACCGATACCATCCCAGGCTGCATCCTACATGAACTCAGGCAGGAACATGCACCACCATTAGGCACCCTATTCAACCAAAGCCTGAGCACCGGCTTCATCCCAGCCAAGTGGAGGACAGCTACTGTCATCTCTTTACATAAAGGTGGAGCGTCCACCGAGCCAGGAAATTATAGACCCATCAGTCTAACTAGCCTGATCTGCAAGGCCATAGAGCAGATTATCATGGACCTCATTAACAAGGACAATGGCAACCTCCAGACACTTGATTTTATTATTTATTTATTATTTATTTCCAGTTTGATGACTGGGGAGGTCCACTGGGCTCAAGGAGCCCGTTTTCAGTGGAGGCCCGGGGAGAAAAGCTCCATAAAACAAAGTAGACATTACAATAATACAAGTAGTACAAGTTACAAGGTAATCATAAGTAAAACAGCAACATAGTATAATATACAATGCATATTTACAGGTTGTACATTAGACAACAGTAGTACAGAATCATCATAGTATTGAGGTTTTAAAACATCTGAGGTGGATAATAAAGTCACAATTGTAGGAGAACAGAAGATAAGACTGATCATGCATTGGGTAAGGTGGGAAGAAACTTTACTTGTATGGATGTATGCATGTGTTAGGCATGATTAGGTAGATAGAGTACAATTGCATTTCTTGCATTTCTTGTTAGATCATTTAATTTTTAAACAACTAAGAAATAATACTAAAACAGTCATAGTGCTAGATAAAAAGAACTATTACCTCCAAATACAGCAAACCCAACTTAATAAGCCTCAAATGGTTTGGGACAGCATTAACAAACTTCTGCACCCAGGTCAATCTACCACCCCTAACCCTCTAGGCTCTAACCCAGATAATCCTATTTAAACTGCCAACTCCTTTAATTCATTCTTTACCAACACCATCCAATCTCTTGCTAGCCATCTTTCACCAGACACATCAAATCTGCCTAACTCACCTTTAAATCCTCCTCCATCCTTTCAATTTCAACCAGTGCCTACTTCTACTATATGCTCTCTTCTACTAAAACTGAAACCTTCCACCCCTTCTGCTGACCAACTCCCAGCAGAATACCTTCAAATTGGTGCCAGACCCATTGCCTACCCCATATCCATTCTTATTAATAGAACCATCAGTGAAGGATACATCCCATCCATCTGGAAAATTTCTTACATTATTCCTCTACACAAAGGTGGGAACTCTAGTGAATACTCTATAACTTTCGTCCAATAGCCTTACTATCTCCTCTGGCAAAAATTATGGAAAAATGTATCCAGAAGCAACTTCTAAACCACCTTCTCCAAAATAAACTATTGGCAAACTGTCAACACAGTTTTAGACCCTACCACAGTACCACCACTGCCCTGCTATCATTTACAGATTGCATTAACAATAAACGTAACAACGGCCTTCTTTCCTCTGCAATTTTTGTTGATTTATCCAAAGCCTTCGACATGGTTCATCATCAGCTGCTCTTGCATATTATGAAATCACTTTCGCTACACCCATTAGCCATCAACTGGTTCAAATCTTACCTCAATAACAGAAAACAAGCAGTACTTTGGCACAATAATCTTTCTAATCTCTTACCTATCTCCCTGGGTGTCCCTCAGGGCTCCATATTAGGCCATCTCCTATTTTCCATCTATATTAATGATCTTCAATCAGCTATTCCACATTCTACCTGCATTCAGTATGCTGATGACTCCACTATTATCTGCTCAGCTACTTCTCAAATCGACCTGCAGAACATCACCCAGAATGCATTTAATACTGTTGAACAATGGTTTGCAAAACTTTGCCGCCTTCTAAATCCAAAGAAAACTAAACTTCTACTCTTCTCCCCAACCCGTAAGTCCACCCCCATCCATTTTACACTTGCATCTAACGATGGTACAGTTATCTCTCCAGACCTCACTACCAAACTCCTAGGAATAACCATAGACAACAACCTCAATTTTGACACACATATTAACAGTACAATAAAAACGATCAACAAGAAACTTGGATCCCTCTATAGAATCAAACCCTTTCTTACTCCAACAGCCAGGACTGCTATAGCCAGAACACATCTCATCTCTACGTTGCTCTATTCCTCACCCATTTATACAAACCTTTCTAAAGCCAACATTAACAAGTTGACGGTATCCTATAATAATATTGCCAGATTTGCTGCTGCCTCTCCTTTTCGAACTCATCACTGTCTAAATCTTAAACAACTTGATTGGTTAGAGTTTCTACACCATCTCCACTTCTCTCAGCTTACAATTGCCCACAAAACCCCACACCAATCCTCCAATACTCCTATTCTTGCAAGCCTCCTTACCCTCTACCAAAATCCGAAAAACCTACGCTCTTCTAATAAACTTCTGATTAACACCTGTAGATCCAACAATTTGGCAGGAGACTCCCTCTTCTGCAATTCCATTGGTAAGCTTTGGAATGCTCTACCCTCTGAACTTACAACTCTCTGCTCTCATACTCTTTACAAAAAGAAGCTTAAGCTTCATCTCATTACTCACTGGTTATGCTCCTGTTCTATCCCTGACTAACTGCTGCTTCCTCTCACCTACAACCTCCTGCTTTATCTAGCCTTCTCTTCTAACTCTGCTCAGGACGTAAATTTTGACTGAAGTCTTCACATAAATACCGATAGTTCATCAATGTTTATTGCTCTGGCCATGCCTTATACTTTTGAAAAAAAAAAACAATCATTTTGCTGTATTCCTCTGTATACTTTTTCATGATTGTACTTAATTTGGTGTTTTTTTATTGTACATTGTTATTTTGTACATCATTCGTTAATGGCTTGTTGTACTCAACATGGAGCTTTTCTCCCCGGGCCTCTACTGAAAATGGACATGTATCCAGCTAGACTAGCCCAGTCAACAAATGTAAAATAAAATAAATAAAATAAAATTGTTATTGGAGAGATAAGACTGGTGCTGGGTTTTGAAGTGATCAAGGTTTTCAGAAATCCTTAGAGAAGGAGGGAGAGAGTTCTATTTTTTGGCTAAGGAAAAGGATAGAAGAAGTTGACCTGGGGAATGATTTGGTTTTATGTACAGAAATTAGATTTTGGTGGGCAGATCTTAGAGTTCTATAAGGGGTGTATAGTGGTAAGACATTTGTTAGTGCAGGGCACCTAGCAGGCTTGAAAATAAGCTTGTGGGCTATACTGAGTTGGAGGTAGTCCAGGTAGTTTGGAAGTTCTAGCCATTGCAGCTGGTGGAGAGGTATGCAGTTGTGGGTAGAGTATTTGGACTTGGTGGTGAACTTTGCGATTTGGTTGTAACAGGTTTCCAGTTTAGAAGAGACAGAGGAAGATAGGTTGGTTAATAGGGGGGCACCACACATCAGAAATGGTAGTAGTTAGGTAGTAGCGAGTGTCTGTCTTATGGAAGGGGAGAGAGAATTAGAAATTATGTACTCGCCATAACGTTTTATCTGAGTAGGTACTTCATTTGTCTGCAACCTGTGGGTCTCGGATCTGACAGGCAGCTTTCCAAGCTTCAAGATCTGAGCTCCTAGCTCCTCCCCTCTACCCACAATCCCCTGTCACCACCACACTACCTCAGATCGGTTTTGCTGTATCACCTGAAAAAACCTGCAATAAACAGGTTCAGATATTCTCAAGAATCATAAAGATCCTAGAAACCCGATATAGGTTAGGGGGATGGCAGGGGGGGATGGTTGCAGACAAATGAAGTACCTACTCGGATGGAACTTTATGGTGAGTACATAACTTCTATAACTGAAGTAGTTACTTCATTTGTTCTGCAACCTGTGGGACAGAGTCCCCAGCTACTTAAACAAAGAAACCTGAGTGGTCTATGGGAGGATATTCTGAAGCACTGCGGAGCCAAAGGACGCCCTGCTTCTAGATATCATGTCCAGCTTATAATGAGAAATAAACGTATGAGCAGAAGACCAAGTGGCTGCTGAACATATGTCGTCCAACGGCATCCTGGACCAGAAGGCTGCAGAAGTTGCGATGGACCTTGTGGAATGTGCACGGATTTTGAATGGGGTTGTTTTGCCTGATGCCTTATAAGCCTGAGAAATACATTTACAAATCCAATTAGCCAGTGTCACTTTGGCTATAGGTTTTCCCATGAATGAAGGAGCAAATGACACAAAGAGTTGATCAGCCTTACGAACATCTTTGGTCCTGTGCAGGTAAAAACGCAACTGTCTATGTACGTCTAGTGTATGCAACATGTATTCTCCCTTATTTTGAAAATTTTTGAAAAACACTGGCAGATTGATAGTCTGATTGATATTTGCCACAGATGCCACTTTTGGTAAGAAAGACGGGTTAGTCCTGAGAGACACTCTGTCATTGTGGAAAATAAGATAGGGAGGTTTCATGCACAAAGCTTGGAGCTCTGAAACCCTTTTAGCAGAAGTTATGGCTACCAAGAATGTTGTTTTCCAGGACAGAAATTTAAGGGGTACAGAAGCTGCAGGTTCAAAAGGAGGTTTCGTTAAGGCTTGCAGAACAAAGGTTAAGTCCCAAGGGGAAGTCACGTATTTCACTGGTGGCTTGAGAAGGAAAACGCCACGCAAGAATGTCTTACACAATTTTGTAGATGCTAGAGATCCTAATCCGTCTCCCACATGAAAATGGGATATTGCTGCCAACTGTACTTTAACCGTTGATGCACTGGCCCCTTGTTCAAAAATCATGGACAAAAAATCCAAGACTGCAGGAATCGGAACAGTAAAAGGGTTGAGACCTTGGCTGTTAGCCCAGATAGAAAATCGTTTCCATTTACTATTATAGATTTTCCTGGTGGACAGTTTATGACCCGCTACCAGGATAGTTTTCACTGGTGATGAGATACCGGGAGTCCTTGCCATTAGTGGAACTGGATCAACCAAGCTGCGAGCTTGAGGTTTACCAGGTTCGGTGTTGGGCACCCCGTTGGGTGCGATATCAGATCTGGAATGGGATCCAAGATTAAAGGGGAGGAGAGACTGAGACCGTAGGTATGGAAACCAGATTTGACGAGGCCAGAATGGGGCTATGAGGATAATCTTGCTCCCCAGCCGTGCGGCTTTCTGAATGAACTTCGCCATGAGCGGAAGCGGGGTGGTAAGCATTGAGTAGACCGGGAGGCCAAGCATGAATCAGAGCGTCTCTGGGGCTCTCCCCTTCTGGGGGAAGAATTGTGAAGAACTCGCTGCATTTTGTGTTTTGGGGAGTAGCAAAAAGATCGCAGCGAGGTCAACCCCACTTGTGGAAAATTTCCTTCGCAATTTTCGGATTGAGAGACCACTCGTAAGGACTGAGAATTACTCGACTCAATTTGTCCGCCAGAATGTTGGATCATCCCGGAATGTGCGTTGCTATAAGAAAGCAGTTGGTGGATATCGCCCATTCCCAAACTCTCATGGCTTCTCCACAAAGAGAATAGGATCTGGTTCCCCCTTGTTTGTTTATATACCAGACCACTGACATATTGTCCGTCTGTATTGCAATCGTTCCTAGAGGTAGAAGGTCTTGGAGAGCCTGCAACGCTAGAAGCACCGCCCTCATCTCCAGAACATTTATGTGCAAAGCGGTCTCCGACAAGGTCCATGTACCTTGGATGTTTCTGCCCAAACAATGCCCCCCCCACCCCACCCTAGGCGAGAAGCATCCGTGGTTAACATGACCTGGGGGGGGGGGGTCAGAAAGGGTCTCCCTTGCCTGAGTTCTGGGGAGTGAAGCCACCAAAGGAGGGATTCCCTGCAAACTCTGCTCAGGGGGATAGGAGTGTTCAATGGGTGGAGTAACAGTGACCATTGAACTTGGAGTGTCCACTGTAATATACGCATTCTTAGGCGAGCATGGAGAGAGAGGCCGATAGCCGCTGCCATCGAGCCTAGTGCCCTCAGGACTAACTCCACCGGCGGAGCTTTGGTGCGAAGAAGAGCCAAAACCTGGAGTGAGAGGCTGGACAGCCTGTCCGAGGTCAAGAAGGCCCGAGAAGATCGGGAATCTAGCCTGGCTCCTATGAAATCTAATGCTTGCACAGGATGAAGAAAAGACTTCGGTATGCTGACTGAGATGCCCAAGCTGTCGGCAAGAGACAGCACATAGTCTCTCACGGTACAAAGTTGATGCCTGTTGGTTGCTGTGAGGAGCCAGTCATCTAGGTACGGAAAGACCCTTATGCCCTGAAGCCTCAGGTGGGCCGGAACCACTGCCATGACTTCGGTGAACACCCTGAGGGCTGAGGTGAGTCCGAACGGAAGGACCCTGAACTGATAATGACTGGCTCCTAGCCGGAAGCCGAGGAACCTCCTGGACCGTCTGTCCATTAGAATGTGGTAGTACGCGTCCTTGAGGTCTGTAGAGCACATCCAGTCATTCTCCTGCATTAAGGGGAGAATAGATTGTAGAGTGACCATCCGGAATTTTTCTTTGGGGACAAACATGTTCAGGGCGGACAAGTCTAGAATGGGCCTGAGGTCCCCCGTCTTTTTTGGCACTAAAAAGAACCTTGAGTAGTAGCCCAATCCGGATTGGTCTGGGGGGACCCGCTGGATGGCTCTTTTTTCTAACAAATTTGAAATCTCTACGGTAGCCGCCTCTCTTTGATTGGGTGGGACATCGGGGAGGCGACCACCTGAGGGAGGACGAAATAGGAAGGGAATTTTGTAGCTTCTGGATATAATTCGGAGCACCCATCGATCGTTCGTGATGGACTCCCACATTGACAGGTGCTTCGTTAAACGCCCCCCCCCGACTGTCTCGAGAGCTGGACAGTCGGGTAAACCCTCAGGGCTGCTGCGCGGGTCTCTCGGAAAAAGGCTCCCTAGACCCGAAGTTACGCGGTCCCCCTCTGCCTCTGGGCCGGCGTCCACCCTGCCCTCCACTGCCTCTGGAGGGCGCGGAGTCTGAAGCTGGATAGGATTGCTGAGACTTGCGGAACCACAGCTTCTTTTGCCCCCTCTGATTCCTTGAGAAGGAACGTTGCGGGCTCGAGAAGCGGACTCAGACGGCAGACAGCGTCTTCCCGTCCTTCTCGCTTTGGACTAGTGTATCGCGTACGGTCTTGCCAAAAAGTGAAGAGCCATCAAAGGGTGCGTTCGTGAAGGACGCCTTGAAAGGTTCCGCGAAATTACAAAGACGGAGCCAGGCGTGACGTCTCAAGACAACACCTGCTCTGCTGGCCCTTGCGGCTCCCTCCGTAGCATAAGACAGAAGCTGCATGGAGGTATTTGAAATGGACTTGAGAGTGGACATGCGTGTCGAGAACACGGTTTTGTCCTCGACCGACATGGACTCAGGTGGAGCTGCAGTGTATTCCTTGATCAAATCCCATTGCAGCCTGATGATATGCGCCATATAATTCAGCGCCTTCACGGAGAAGGTTGCTGAAGCAAAGGTCCGCTTCCCTATACGGTCCAGCGCCCGGACTCCTTGTCCGGCGGGTGGACCGTGGAGCTCTCCTGGGAGAGTTCTCTTTTAGTGGCAGCAGCCACCAACATGGCATCAACTGGAGACCCTTTGGCCCAAGCCTGCCAGTCTGAAGGGGGGCTAAGGATTTTATCCGGTCGACGTGGGATAGGCTCCACAGTATCGGGTTCCTGCCAAGCCCTGGTAGTCAGGAGCTCTACCAGGGGATATGCCGGTGGGGACACCCAGGAGGTAGATGGGCCCGCTTCAAACGCCTCCAGAAATACGGACTCATCCATGGAAGGTTTTTGGGCAGACCACCCCCCCCCCCCCAATACGCAACATTTCCATGATGTCTCTAAAGGAGACATCCTCGGGGGGGTGACTTTGGGGAACCTTCCCGTTCCTCTAAGTCCGTATCTATGGTGACAGACTCGGGGGAGTCCATGTGCCTCCTTTTACACGTCCGTTTACGAGGCACCTCCTCTGTGGGACTATCAGAAGAGGGCTCGTCAACGGCCTCTTGTTCCTCCGAGGGAACCAACTGGAGGGTCTGAGCAGGCTGTCCCGATGGAAGGATGATGGAAGGTAGACCCGTATGCAGTGGGGGGGGTGGAGGGATCCAAAGCCCGAGTCGGGGACCTGGAAGACCTCGACAGTACCCTCTCCACTACCTGGAACGCCGAGGGAGAACTACTCTCTTCCGGCCCTGAAAGCAGTCTCCTCTGCTTCGAGATAGGGATCGGGGTCGGAGCCGAAGCCATCGGATCCGAAAGGGAGGTGCTCTCCGACATAGGTGGTGCCGAAGATGCACCCGCTCCCACGGATCTGACGCCCAGCCCATGGCCCAGAGAGCTCGGATCCGAGATACTCGAGGGTATGGTCGGCGTCGAGAAGGCTTGGGCCACCGGCGCCGATAAAACCCTGGCTCCGAAAGGGCCTGGATCCGAAGACTCCAAACCCCGGATCCGGGTTGAAGAAGGAGAAATCGAGGCAAATATTGAAGCTGCAATCCCCCCCCTGTGGAGGGGGGGCAGGAGCACCCCCCATCTGCATTTGGGTCTGCAAAAACCGACGCATCATCCTATCCATATTGGTGTCGGAGAGAGACCTAGTAGATCTAGAGGAGGTCATAGAGTCAGGCCTGGAGGGCCACCTCGACGACCTCAAGGGTGATAGGAGCTCCTCCTCCGGCTCTGGTGAGAAGGAAGGAGATCGGAGCCGAGAAGGAGAAGGTACGGACACCTTCGGGGGAGATTTAACAATTTTTGAAGGCAGAGCCGAGGGATGAGGCTCGCCTCGCCTCTTGTGTCTGTGCTTCTCCCTGTGCTTATCCCTAGAAGGAGAAGACTGAACTTCCTTCGTACTCAAGGCAGTAGTGGGAGGTTGAGTCCCAGCCTGAGTCGAGGGAATCAGGGGGGCCGAAGTTACCTGGGTAGCCTGCACCTTGGAGGGAGAGGAGGAAGAGGCCTCCTCCGGGGGAAGCAATCCCACCAGAATAAGCCTGTTCCTTCTGTCCCTCACAGCCCTGGGGTTGAAGGCTGCGCAAACCTGGCAGTCTGAAGACAAATGGGCAACCCCCAGGCATATAACGCACTGAGTGTGGCCATCAGCTGGGGAAAGCTTATGGCCACACCCAGTGCACTTTGAAAAAATAGCTTTATGGCCTTCGGCCATTTTCCTGACACACACACTCACACACCCAAACACCTAGGGGAAGGGTTTGAATAAAAAAACGCAATCCCGAAAACAAAAAAGGGCAGAGAAACACTCACAATACTCTCCTTTTTAAAGTTTTAAGAAAATCTCTGAAGAAAAATATTCACTTCCCTGTCTAAGCTCAGGAGCTCTTCTCAAGATGCTTGTTATTCAAGCCGCAACAAAAACGATCTGAGGTAGTGTGGTGGTGACAGGGGATTATGGGTAGTGGGGAGGAGCTAGGAGCTCGGATCTTGAAGCTTGGAAAGCTGCCGGTCGGATCAGAGACCCACAGGTTGCAGAACAAATGAAGTAACTACTTCAGACAGTGGGAGTTTCTATACAGCATGCCAAGTTTCTAATGTGTTTTCTTAATATTTAGTTGAACATGGGTATCGAATTTTAGGTGTTCATTAATAGTAACCCCAAGAAGTTTAGCAAAAGGAACAACTTCTATAGTGGAGTTGGCATGACTGAGAATACTGAAGGAGGTTTTGTCAAGAGGGAGGGATTTAGATGGACAGAACAGTAGAATTTTGGATTTGATGACATTTAGAGAGAGGTGGTTATGAAGCATCCAGTTCTCAGTAGTAAAAAAAGCAGTTTGAGTTTTTGTTTGAAGTTCGAGGAGGTTAGGAGCAGAGCAGACTAGAGTTGAGTCATCTGCAAATTGAACTATCTTAGTGTTAGGAATGGCTGCATGGAATTCATTAATAAAGATATTGAAGAGCATTGGACCGAGAATGGAACCCTGGGGTACTCCGGTTGGGGTTGGAAGGAAAGTTGAGGTGCCTGTTTTCCATTTCACGGCCTGAGATCGGACAGAGAGGTAGCTGCTGAATCAGGTGAGGGCACTGTGTGAGAGATTAAGACTGGAAAGGTGGTTTAGGAGGTGGGAATGGGAGACGGTATCAAAGGCCTTGGAGAGGTCAAGAAGGACTGTGGATACTAGTTCTCCAGAGTCACGGGTGTGGTTTACTATGTCTAGGAATGAGAGAAGAGCAGTTATTGTGCTGTGGCCAGGACGGAATCCATGTTCAGTTGGGGTGAGGAGTTGGTTGTTTATAAGGAAAGGCATGAGCTGGAGGTGGATGCATTTTTCTATTATCTTTGAAATAGGAGAGAGAATGGCTATGGGCCGGAAGGTGGAGATTACATGATTTTTGCCTCCTTTGTGGAGGGGTAAGATAAAGGCTGCACGCCATAATTTGGGGACATAACATTCTTGTATGGATCTGTTAATGAGAATGCTAAAGGGGATGGCGAGTACGTCTGCTGCAAGTTTTAGAAAGGGTGGGGGCATGTTGTCAGGGGCATTGGAGCAAGGCTTAAGCTTAGAGAGGAGTTTTTGTATGTATGAGGTGGAGATGGGTTTGAGATGAAAGATGGGAGGAGAGATAGGGGTGGTTGGTTGGGGAGGGGTTTGAGTTGAAGGGGGGAGTTGTTGTTTGGGAAGGTCTTGGTGAGTTCTGCTATACAGTTAATAAAGAAGGATGTAGCTATTTCTGGGTCAGACTTAGTACTGTCAGGGCAAGGATTTGTCTTGGTACCTGGGTTGAGAAGAGCGCTGATGGAATTCCAGAATTTTTTGGGGTTTTTGGAGTGGTTTGATTGTAGTTTGGTATAGTATGATTTTAGCATCCTGTACAACATGTTTTTTGGCTAGGTTACGGAGTTGTTTACATTTTAGAAGGGTGTCAGGGTGCTTATTGCTTTGGTAAATTTTCCAGGTCTTGTCTCATTGTTGCATAAGTATTTTGGTGTCCTTAGTAAGCCATGGGGCTGAATTGGTTTTTATACGTTGTGTTCCGGGGGGGCTTGAAAGTTGAGAGTATCTAAGAAGGTAGAGTTGAAGAATTCAACGGCATGGTCTAGAGGAAGAGTTTTTAGATTGTCGCAGTTTATTAGTTTGAGAAAATTAGAGAAGTGTGTGGGGTTAAAGTTTGTGAGGTTTTGTGTGTGGGTATATTGGTGTTGGTGAGTAGTGGTGGGGGTTGCTCTATGGATGAAAACTGGCAAGTGGTTACTAATGGAGTCTGGTAAGGTGCCAGTATGGGAGATTTTATTTGGGTGAGAGACTAGGATCCAGGCAAATATGGAGCCTGGGGGTTCTCTTTTTATTGGGTCTGGTAATGGTATTTGTAAGTTGACTGAAATTAAATAGGTTGATTGTGATAGAGGGATTATTGTTATTAATTTTGTTCCAGTCAATGTGTACATCTCCTAGGATGTATCTCTCAAGTTTGACATTGGTAGAGGCCAACACACAGTTTGGTTTTGTCAAGGGGAGGTCATGCCTGTTAAATTTGGTTGACATCTTTGAGACAGTCACCAAGGCCATAGACGAGGGGAAGATGGTGCACACCGCCTACCTTGACCTGGCTAAGGCCTCTGATACTATTCCCCACTCAGGTATAATATATAAACTCTCTCAACTAGGCATCAATCCATATGTTACCAGATGGGTAGCCAACTGGGTTACTGATAGAACCCACCTAGTCAGAATAGGGGAAGCCACCAAGTAGTAGACCCATAACAAGCGGTGTAACCCCAGGGATTGGTCTTGGGGCCTCTGCTGTTTGGGATATACTTCTCAGAAGTCCAGGCGAAATCTAGTGGGCTATGGCTGACAAAGTTTGCAGATGACTGCAAGCTGGGTGCTGTCATCAATTCTCCTAGTGATGTGGACATCCTGCAAGCGAGTCTCACCCAAACAAATGACTGGTGCCAGACACATGGCCTCAAATTGAATGCCAAAAAATGTATCATCGTCCCTTTTGGGGAGAATGACGTGCCCACAAATTATCACATTGATAATAAGGCACTAAGCATGCAATCAGTCGTGAGGGATTCGGGAACCCAAGTTGATAGCAAACTGACTTTTGACCACCATATTGCCTCCATTGTACGGAAAGCTTTCTACATGGCCCACTTCATTAGTAAGGGTATCTCATCCAGGGACAAGGTGGTCATAACATCCCTGTATTCTTCCCTTATAAGACCGATTACTGAATACAATGCCCCTTTCTGCATGTACCTCTCAAAGCACATGCAGCAGCTGGAGAGACCACAGAGATTCCTCACCTGGAGAATCCAGTGCCTCAAACATCTACCCTACACAGATAGGCTTAAAAGCCCTGTCCCTCTACTCAGTCTCCTACAGACTCCTCAGAGGTGACCTCTGTCTGGCATACAAAGCAATCTCAGACCCCGCCCTGAATGGACTGCTGCATATCTGCAAGTCAAGCTCCACTTGAGTAACCTGCATGTGAGACCTCAGCCTGGTCTGTGACGTCAACAGGACTTGTTGACAGGACAGATTTGTGTCCCAGAGACTCCCCCTTTTGTGGAATAGACTCCCTCTCCATGTAAAGCAGAGTACCTCATTAAACCTTTTTAAGCACAACCTGAATAACTTGACGGGGAACAGAAAATACACCTCTGGGATTCCACGAATGTCCCCGCTGGACAGATGCAGAGGGTGCTGACTTGTTGGGACATGGGCTAAATTCTTGGCTAGGTCAATACCCTAGTAACTTCCTATGATCCTATGATATGGGATCTCCTGCCAAGGACAGCCCGACGTCCAGACAGTATACCAAAGCCTTTAAGTTGCTAACAATATACAGATCATCACACACATGCTCCCCGTGCATGGCGTAGAGCATAAAGGTGACGTCCAGATGCATCATCCTTAGAACCGAGAGTCCTAGGAGAAACGTCAGCCCTAGGATACCAGAGGATAACATACACATCCAGAGGGTGAAAAGACCAGGGGGAGGGGGGAGGAGGGAGGGAGGGAGGGAGGGAGTGAATACTGCAAAAGTGAAGAGAAGGACATCTACTGTTATGGTAAGATTTTACACAACTGTACTATGTCTTTCTATTTCAATGTTGCAGTATTCTTAACATTACAGAGTGCAAAACCTCAGGAAGATGAAAGGGAGAAGGAAGGGCCAGTAGCGCCTACTAGGAATCTATGAAGAAAGGCCCTAGCAAAAACAGCTCTAGCCCTGGATATGACATCCAACTTGTACTGTTTGGTAAAGGTATGTACCAAAGACCAGGTAGCTGCCTCAAGGATAGAATTAGTATCCAAACCCTTGAAAAAAGCACCAGATGAAGTCACAGCCCTAGCCCTAGTAGAGTGAACCTTAACCGAAGGAAGGCTCTTACCATGAAAATAATAACAAAAAGAAATGGCTTTAGAAGTCACAGAGGAAACAGTCTGCTTGGAAACCGCCAAACCTAATAATTTATGATGAAAAGAAACAAAAAGCTGACCAGATTTTCTAAAAGCTTTAGTTTTTTCCAAATAAAATCTAAGATGTGTATGCACATCTAAATTGTGCAATACCTTCTCACTAGCAGATCGCAGAGAAGGGAAAAAAGTGGGCAAATTAATAGACTGATTAAGAGATGACTCATTCACCACCTTAGGCATAAAAGAATGATTGGTATGAAGAGACACTCTGTCCTTTTGAAAAACTAAAAAAGGAGGAACAGCCATAAGGGCTTGAAGCTCAGACACCCATCTGGCAGAAGTAAGGGCTAACAAAAGAACAGTTTTATAAGAACAATGCTGTAAGGAATAAAATTAAGATCCCAAGGAGGAGGAACAGGCTTACTGGGAGATCTAATATGGACACCTTTAAGAAACTGTTTGGCATCAAACCTAGAGGTCAAAGGAGGAGCTAAAGGCAGACAAGTAGAAATAGCTGTGAGGTGGCCTTTAACAGAAGAATATGCCAACCCAACATTGAGCAATTCACACAAATAAGAAAGGACCAAAGGAACATCCACAGTAAGTGGGCCCAGGTTACAACAAAGACACCAGACAGAAATCTTCTTCCATTTGGACAAGTAGAATTTCCTAGTAGTGGATTTTCTGGCCTCCTGCAGAGCCAAAAGCACGTCCTCAGAAAGAAAGGTGCCTATACGGAATCAAAATTCTATCACCCACAGTGTCAGCTGAAGAGTGGACAGGTGGGGATGGATGAGAGATCCCTTGTCTTGTTTGAGAAGATCCACCCTTGTGGTAACTTGTGATGATTGCTCTTGGCTAAATGCAGAAGAGAAAACCAATGCTGTCTGGGTCAAAATGGAGTCACCAGCAAGATTTTGGGAGCATCCTGTTTTATCTTGCACAGGACTTTTGGAATGAGAGGAAGGGGAGGAAAGGCATAAGGAAACATCCCCTTTCATGAAAAACATAGGGCATCCACCTTCCAGAGGACATGGAGTCCTGGCACAAAACTGAGGAAGCTGCCTGTTCAGAGGGGTGGGCTGAGTGCGCTACTTGAGGAATACCCCACTGGTGGATAATGGCCAAAAACATAACCCTGTGAAGCAACCACTCGTGAGATTGTGTTATGGACCTGCTCAGGGAGTCTGCCACAAAACTCTGACTGGAAGGAATGTACATTGCCTGAAATGTGACTTGGTACTGAATTGCTAACTCACAAACCCGGAGTGCCAATCTACAAACAAGATAGGACCTTGCCCCCCTTGTTTGCTGATGTACCACATCACTGTGGTGTTGTCTGTAAAGATGTTTAGAGGCCCTGGAGAAAACAGAGGATGAAAAGCAGTGAGGGTGAACAGAAGAGCTCTCATCTCCTTGATACTGATGTGCTCCTTGTGCTGCTGAGGAGACTAAAAGTCTTGTACCTTTAAGTTTCCAAAGGAAGCCCCCCCCCCCCCTCACAACCCCAGTCTGAGGCATCTGTGAACAGCTCCTGAGAGGGAAGTCTGGTAAAGGGAAGCATATGGATAGTGGATGCCATGAATCCCAGAGCCCTTAGAAATTCCTTGGCTGCAATCAAGGCCAGAGAAAGAAAGAACGGAAAAAAGGCAATCAGAGTCAAAGTCTTGGGAGGAGGCAGGGATGCTAGCATAGCAACAGTCTGGACGCTGCATCCCAGAAAAATATGTTCGCATGACGGAGACAGAAAGGACTTTTGAAAATTTACAGTGAACCCCAGACTTTGCAACAGAATAATGACCCACTGAAGGTGCTGTACAAGAATCTCTGGAGAGGAGGCTTGAAATAAGCAGATCATCTAAATAAGGAAAGACTTGAATGCCTTTGACCCTCCAAACAGCAATCACAGGAGCTAGTCATCTGGTGAATACTCTTGGGACAGCAGAGAGGCTAAAGGGCAAAGCAGAGAACTGAAAATGCGAGGAAGTAACAGAAAAACAGAAAAACTTCCTAAAAAGGGGATGAACAGGGATACGGAGGTACGCATCTTTGAGAACTAGAGAAACCATAAAGCCTGAGGAAGCAGAAGAGGGAACACAGTCTGAATGGATAACATTTGAAAAGGAACGAACCTTCAGAAATGTATTCAGGTGAGTAAGATCCTGAATGGGTCTCCAAGTGCCCTCTTTTCTGGGGACCAAAACAATTTGGAATAAAACCCCTTCCGCCTTTGAGCAGCTGGAACCTCTTGAATAGTTCCCTAAATCAGAAGACCCTAAAGTACCTCTGGAAAAAGGGCGCATCTGGTTTTGAAATGGCTGAGGAATGTCCATGAAGTGGGGAAGAAATTTCCAAACAATGAAATACCCTTGACAAATGATGGAAAGAACCCAGGAATCATTGGTTATGTTTAACCAAAAAGGAAGGTACAGAGAAACACAATCAGAGAGAGGAATGTGGCTGGGGAGAATCAGGTAGTCAGAAAGCACCTTTCTGAACAGGAGGGGTTTGTGTAAACTTAGCTGGGGGAACCCACCTACCACCCTTCTTGCCTTCAGGAAGAGGAGGATTAGACTGCCTTCTAACAAAGTCAGGTTTATTAAGATAGCTTCTCTGAACTTTGGCACAAACAAAAATGTTTCAGGTCCTGTAACTCCTTGCCTTTTGTCTGCAGGGACTTGAACAAATCAACCGCAATAGCACCAAACAAACATTTGTTGCCCAGAGGAGCAACCATCAACTTAGCCATAATATCACCAGGCAAATGTTGACGCCGTAGCCAGGAATATCTCCTCAACACAGAGCCAGAAGCACCAACCCTAGAAGAAGTATCTGCTGCCTCACACCTATATTTAATGGAATAGCAAACTACATGGAAAGAAGCCCCTAACAGAGACAAGGCAGAACTCTTTCCTTCAGAATCAGGAAGGTCAGAAATAACCTGGCAAGCCTGAGAAAGGACAGCCAAAACATATCTGGTCATATGAGCCCAAAAAGCTAGGATGGCTGAAGTATAAATCTTTTTAACCAGCCTTTCTAGAGTTTTGCTGTCCTTATCAGAAGGAAGGGGCTTGGTAGAAGGCAGTAATTTAGAAGGCTTGTCGGATGCCACAGAAACCACCGTAGGATCAACACATGGACACTTATGAAGGCATTTGCAGTCAAACACTTTATAAAACCAATCTTTTTAGGAACAGGCAGCTGAGAGTCTGGGGCCTGAGACGCAGAAGAAAAGGCATCCAATAAACCATCCAAAACAGGAGGAACAGCAGAGTCTAGGAGACTCCATTTGAAGGAGCTCATAGTGTCTCCTCTGCACTTCAGATACTTGGGAACAATGCCATTTAAAGAATTCCATCATCTTGGCAATGGCATCCCCAAAGGAAGTCTCCTCAAAAGCAGATTTAGGACTACCAGATGATTCTTCCTCCGAGCTATAATCCAAAAAAGAAGGAATCTGGGTAGAATAGGCCAGGGATTCCTAATCAGAATCCTCTTCTTCCTCAGAGGCATTGTGATCCCTAGATCTCTTCAGGAGGGATGACGACCAAGGAGGAGCCAGGACAGAGACCCCCTGAGGAGGCTTCAAGGCTATATGAGCATTGAACAAACCCTGTGTAAAATTCTGCCATTCACTTTGAGGATCTTTGGGAGCAGAAGAAATATGTTTTGTCTTGCTTTTTTTTAATGGGACATCTGCCTTATGAAATGTAGAAGGCTCTGACATCAGCCTACATTCAGTAATCCTAGTTGAGACTTCCAACCTTACCAGTATCTGAGAAACACCCCACTAGGCCCTTCGGTGATAATCAGCAGCGATTCCCCTTAAACATCCAAAATGGACATCTGCAAGGCCTCAGAGGATGTGCGAGAAGCAGGATCCATGCCAGCCTCCAAACCAGTCACTGCAGAGGAATCCAACCCAATGTTGAGACGTTTGGTGGAGGAGGCAGAGCTGAAGACTCTGACCTGACTTTTTTGTCCACCTTCTTATTTATTTATTTTACATTTGTTGACTGGGTTCGTCCATCTGAGCTGATAGCCCTTTTTCAGAGAAGACCCAAAGAGAAGAGCTCCAAAAAAAAACATTCATTTTTTTAATACAGGTATTGATAGTAATTAAGTATTAAAAACATTGTGATATATACAAGAAGAAAATACATTATATGTACTGAAAAGTACATTTTTAGTGATAAGAAACTTGTAATTTAATACATAACATGAACTAACATCAATGAGTTTCATTGTTGATAAAAAAACAAGGCAATAAAGACAGTATTACAGTGTGTAGGTTGTAAAGGCCGAAGTATTAGTTAAGAAGATCTACAGTTTTAGACATGTCAAAGCTCTGGGAGATTCAGTAAGAGGCAGTCTAGTAGGCTGTAACTGAGAAAGGTAAACAGATTAAGGAGGATACGTACAGTGGCAAGTCCATTGAGATTTCAGGTATTCTTTTGTGGCAGATTTAAATTCTTTAGCTTTAGTAAGACCCTAACTTCCAGTGGGAGTTTATTCCAAGACATAGCTGGAGTATAGCTATAGAGGTTGTGGCCTATTTTGTTCTTAGGTTTATGGATCTGTAGTAGGTCTTGGTCAGAGCTTCTGAGAGTCCTAGGAGGAGGGTAGAAGATTAGAGTAGATAGGTTAGGGCAGAATGATGGTTGATAATATGGAATGGATAATTTGAAGCTGGGAGAGAGAAGATTGTAGTGGGGAAATTCAAGCCAGTTCAAGTTTTTTTAGTGAGGGAGAGTGGTGACATTTATAATTTAGGTTTGCTGGAAATCTGTCCACTTTGTCGTAGGCAGATTCTAGTTTAGTTAGGAGTGATGAGAAGATTTGGGAGGATTTGGGAGCTATATAGTAAGACTGGTAATAAATAAGCATGGGAGAGGGATATTTTTGCTTTGTTGGTAAGGAACTTCTTGTTTCAGTATAAAAGGCCTAGTTTTTGGTGGGTTTTCCTAATGCAATTGTTTACATGCAAATTGAATTTTAGGTGGTCATCTAGTGTGACACGTAGAAGTTTAGTGGATGGTTCAAAAGTGATAGGTGTGCTGTATGGAGAATGTGGATTTAAGGTTGCTTAAGTTTTGGGGAAGAAAAGTATTAGTTTTGTTTTTTTAGGATTTAGTATAAGCGGTTTTTTGGAGAGCCAAGTTTCAACAGAGTTAAAGGAAGACTGAGTGAGTGACAAGAGTTCAGTGGGAGTGTCTGTAACAGAGATAAGTGTAGAGTCATCAGTGATGACTGAGGGCAAGAAGTATAGAGTAGGTTTTTGAAAATATTGAAGAGTAATGGGCCAAGAATAGAACCTTGGGGTACACCAGTATTAACAGACAGAGCAGAAAGCCACTTTACTGATTGTCGATGAGACAGACAGAAAACCAGGCAACAGTAGAGGTAGAGAAGTTAAGGTTAGTTAATTTGCTCAGAAGGAGAGGGTGGAAGACTGTATCAAAAGCCTTTGAAAGATCAACGAATAAGCAAACAACAAGTTTGTTATCTCTGGCTGTAGAAATAGTGTTGCTGAACGATAGTAGGGCAGTAGTGGTACTGTGCTTTGAGCAAAAGACATGTTGTGTAGGGGTGAGTAGATTATTTTGTAGTAAGTATTGCATGACTGGTTTGTGTATACATTTTTCTAAAATTTTTGAGAGGATGGCGATAAGGTATTTCTGTGGAGTTGCCTCCTTAATGAATAGGTATAGAATTCTTTCCAGATGGAGGGAACTTTAGATTCAGAGCTGGAGTGATTAGGATATACACAGGGATAGCCAGAGAGTTTGCTTCTACTTGAAGAAAGTAAGGACGAATACTGTCTGCAGATGTGGAGCAGGGATTTAATTTACAAATCCGAGATTTAATATAGTTGGTAGGTACAGGGTTTAGGGAAAATTTAAAGTGCAGTTTTGAGTAGGTGAGAAATGAGGAAGGATTACAGTATTTGAGGAGTCAGAGGGTAACATCTTCTTAATGTATTCAATGAAATGGGAATTGAAAAAAGCTGCAGTTTCTTGTGGTGTATTAGATGGGCAGGGGTTGGGAGGTGAAGGGGTTGCCAGGATGGAGAATTTGGCTAACTGAATGCCAGAATTTGGAAGGATTTGATTTTTGTGCAGTTGGTGGGTTATTATATAATTCTTTTTGTCATTATTTATTCTTCAATGACAGCTGACCCTCAGGCTGGGAAGTACCTTCCATAGCATCTTTTACTAAAAGCTTTAGACGCTGGATTTCAAGATCGATAGTAAGGGATGAAAGGTGACTACGTAAGGTCTTTGGAACAAAAGCCTGAAAAATGGTGCAGGATGTATGGTCATGAGAAGCTCCTAAACAAAACAGACACTGCTTGCGATGGTCTTTATGGAGAATCTGTCTCCCACACTAGCATTTACCCTTTCTGGATGACATGAAACCCCACAACATCACAAATGCAAAAGCAAAAAAGGATAAGCAAAAAAAACCAACGGGGCACTTATCTGAATGGCTAGGTAAACCAGCAATGACTTCAGTGATCAGATCCACGATTAAAGATGGCATTTGGACTGGCAGCAAAGAAATTCAGAGTATGACATGTCCAGGCGTCACCTTTATGCCCTATGTCTTGTGTGGGGAGCATACATGTGACATACGGTGTATCATTGGCAACCTAACCACTTTGGTATACTGGCCAGATGTCGGGACACCCTTGGCAGGAGATTCCACGTTAAGAGTACTGCAACAGTGAAACAGAAGGACATCTTTAGCTGCCTGGAATGATAGAGAAGTGCAAAAATATAAGAAATAAAAACCAGAGATTTTTGAAAGGTATAAAAAAGAAACATTTACAGGGAAAGAAAAAGAGCTCTGGTATGGTACAATATCTGTCCAAAGACGAAAGTCAAACTAATCTATACAAAACAGTAGCTCCTAAGATACTTGGAGAAATACAGGCAAAGGCACCCAGTTATGGAAATTTCAGATTACAAAAAATAAAAAAACAAAGGGAGAATAGAGAACAGAAGATTACTAAAGTAGCAGAAAATGAAGTGATAGATTATCTGCAAAGTGAAGGATTTAGTGTGGAGAATCCAACACTTGCAATGTTGCAGCATGATGGAATAATGGCTCCTCAGATTAAGGAGCGGCAGGTGGAGCAGTAGGCATCTGAAGAAGATCTGCTACATGGTGATGCTCTGGAGCCTTCTTTAGGAGACCAATACTAAGTACAGTTGAAGTTGCACAGCAACGGAAGAAGCAGGAAACAGTGGTAACTCTGACGCAGGTAGTGTTGTAGAGTGATAGGACAATGGGTTTCTATATGAAGAAGCAGCAGATGAAGCAAACTGCATCTGAACAGAATATCTAAAAGGGAGATGTTCTGGAACTTTCTGTAGAATACTCACAGGAAACAGCAGCAAAGAAGATGCTCTCTGTTCAGAAGAAAATTATTTAAGGGAAGACCTACCTGACTTAACAGAGATGGACACACACAACCCACCTATCTTCCCAAATGATTCAGCTAACTTCTTCCAAACCCCAACAGTTTACTATGGGTAATTCCTTTGCTATATGTATGTATTTCTTCTCAAATGTATATTACACTCTTGCATATACTTGGGCAGTTCATCTACTAAATATATGCATATCCTTTTAACTGGATATTATATCGTTGTACATAATTAACCAACTTCTTGCATACAATTAACCAAATTTTTCATACTAAGTGATTGTGAATATTGCTAGACTACTTGAACCTTTTAACTTTTTTTTTAATTTGCTATTAAACTGTTGGCTATTGCTTCTAACACATGAAGCTTTTCTCCCTGGGCCGCCGCTGAAAACAGGCTAGCACCCAGTCGGACCCTCCCGGTAAACAAAAGTAAAATAAATAAACATAGATAAAAAATAGATTAGAGAAAGTAAATAAGACACAAAATGTTAGAAGACCGGCAAAACATATGAACACAACAATCAGGACTATTAAGAGAAATCCAAGTGGTATAACAGTAACAAAAATAAATAGAATACATTACTGTGCAGCTAAACTAGCAAATAAGAATTAACAAAGGAAAGGAAGGAAACAAGTAAAATGCCACCATGGAAACCTTGAATTAAGAAAACTATAAAACAATTAAGAGAAGAGCAGCACTGTTAGAAGACTACAGAAAATGAAACAGATTAAAAATACTCAAAAAGACAACAGTTGTAAAAGCAACACACAATATCAAAGCAGACAAGTATTTATTATACAGTATTGGCAATACTGACCTAAAAACATCAACACAGGCAGAAAAACGTAAAAGGTATGCAACTAAATATAAAGGAAAAGTACAAAATAAGCAATCCACTGATGAATCAAAAGGTATTACAGAGAATTAGGAAACAAAGTAAAAGGAGAAGAAACACCACCCAAAAATAGAAGAAACAGGCACATTTTGTAGAAGTATTCATGAAGACCCTGCTGAAAGTAACAAAGATGCTGAACAATAAGAAGAATTAAAAGAAACAGTAAAGAACATTACAGTTCACTACTGTATTTATTATAAGACAGGGCTGCAGTCTGATCATACTGCTACTATCAACTAATCTCCAACACATCTCCTCCCAAAGAAACAACTTTCAGTTAAGGTAAGGGGTGAAATGCAGCTAATCATGCATACAAGATTTCCTGGAAAGGGAAAAAAAAAAAAAAAAAAAAAAAAAAAAAAGGAATGAAAAGTAAATAAAAAAGATCAATAGTCTTGCAGGTTGAGAGCTGGCCTTATTCATTTCTTGCTGGCAAGCTTTGTACATTAGCAAATAATAAAACGAGGAGCATGCCCACATGCACAATTTGTGGCTTTTTGTATTAAACCTCTCATGTACACTTATGGAATCTGGATTATGATTTCTTCATGTTATAAAAAGGTGCGTCATTTAACCTCAATTATCTGCAGGATTTAACAGTATTAAAATTTGAGACAAGTACAGCATCTAATGACATAAAATATTCTCGCAGAAAGATTACCACAAATAATGAATTTACATTATATTAAAAATTGTTTAACACCAGTCTTCACATTTGTATGCCTGTCCACACAATAACCAATCATTTTTCATCTTGTTTTCATTTTATCTTCCATACCCGTTTATGACACTTATCTTAAGCTTCTCTTTCACAGCATCACAATTTTACACTGGCAGTAACACTATGACAACTAAGTGATAAAAATTTGTGTGTTTGTGGTCTCTTGATTTTGTCCTTTACAAAATGCCTAATTTTCTTTTGCAATAACAGATTTTGTTCTCTTGTGACAGAAATAAAGTCTAATTTATGTTTTATACATGCTAAGATTTGTTTGAAGAAACAACAGAATGGAGAATTATGATGCACATTTCACATCATCTGTCAGTAGACCACAGACTGAAGTACTTATATATTCATATCCAGTGTCAATGACAAAAGAATGGGCGGCCACGGTGGTGCAGCGGTTACCGTTGCCGCCTCACAGCAAGAGGTTCTCCTGTTCGATCCTCGGCTGGGGTGCCTTCTGTGCGGAGTCTGCATGTCCTCCCTGTGGTCGCGTGGGTTTCCTCCCACATCCCAAAGATATGCTGTAAGTGGACTGGACACTCTAAATTGGCCCTAGGTGTGAATGTGTGCATGTGTGTGCCTTCTGTAGAAGGCTGGGCGCCGGGCTAGCAACTTGACACTGTAAAACTCCACTGCCAATCATGAGCGGACAGGTGATCCGCTGGGGCGACCCCTAACTGGGAAAAGCCAAAAAAAGAAGAAGTAGTCGATGAAAAAAGAATACTGTAAAGCATATACAAGCCCACATTAACAAAGACTGATAAATACATTGTTTTTTACGCACCACTATGAATTCTATTACTTTGGAAATGCTTTACAAAGCATTATGATAAGGAAGAAAGGTGTGATGTCTAAATGTCAAAGGATCAACACGTATCACACACATCCTTTCATGCTGGGAAGATCAGAAGGTTGTGGTTTCTCTTTCCACATTAGGAGATTGGCTTCATTTTTTCAGTAATGATATTGTGGTGCAGCATAATGAGGTTTCTTCTTTTGGATGAGATGTTAAACTATGATCAGAGTTGGTAGACCTCATAAGGATATAAAATATACTGTAGCATTTGTTGAAAACAGAATGATGGGCTTTTCCTGGTAAGCTGACTAAATTTTCCCTAATCAAAAAAAAAAATGCCAACTTAGATCTTCCCTGAAAACAAGCCATACCTAGTGAAACTGTCAAGGCGTAATGGCTGCAGGACTCAGCAGCCCTGAACACTCTGACACCTATAACTCCGTTATCTGACACAGTAAAAATAAATATTTTCTTTGGTTTTGTTTTTCTTACCTTTGTCTCATGTTTTATCTGTCCCTGTTGAGATGGCTGCACTGGCTGCACAGTGCCTGGAGAGACTAGTTTGGATTTTTCTGTCCCATCAGTTAGACTGGACCTGTTCTGCTTCCTGTCACTGGAGCTATCTTGTATAGCTGAACTCAGCGGCTTAACTGGATGAGGACTGAAGAAGCAGATAAACAGAATATTTATTACAATTTGCAATTCAAATTTCCCCCAGCTGTCCTTTTAGATAACCAGCTACAAATTAAATATGTCATAATCACATACAAGGAACAAAGTTTTTCTGAAACAAACAAAAACAATTATTTGAGGATAATTTTAACCACAATAAGGAGGACAAGAGTTGTAGGTACTGGACTTGAGGCAGAAACCTTAACTACTTGAGTTGTCATGCTGCAAAACACCTAATGGCACACCTATGTTTCATAATGACCACAGTTCTGTATGAATGTCTACGCACTTCAAATATTTCTTTTAAAGTCAATTGCTTATGAGCAATCAGCAGCAGTACATATTCGAAAAAATAATATTTAGGAATACTGCAGTTATCAACAGTACTCACCATGAACCTTAACTATGAGTATCATATGTCAAAACTTTGTTTTCCCTTCACTACGGACAAAAACACCTAAAACAAAGATAAGCTTCAGTAAAATGAGATAGCAGAAAAAAATCTACACCCCTGTGTGATGCCCACCACTGCTACCAATATGTGATGCCCACCACTGCTACCAATATGTGATGGCCACCACTGCCATCAATATGTGATGTCCCCACGCTGGGCCAGTAACCAAGGAGACGAAATCCTCACCACTGACACTAGAGAGGGACGTGCACTTGGAATACAAATGGATACACACAGTATTTCCAGATGCAGACCTCCCTGCATCAAGTACACTTTCCCTTAAGAGTACACAGGGAACACACACAGCGCAGGGTCTGGATGTCTTTAAATCTGTCTCCCTCCAGGTCCCGAATAAGACTCACCACTGGTACAGCTGTAAGGTTAGGTTTTCAGCTGAGTGTCCAAGTCAAGTCCTCCAGTCCCCTCTCTGTGAACCTAGTGCTTCTGTCCCTGCCCCAAGTAGCTGACACACACTCTTAAGATTTAATTTTTAGACACACACGCACACACACACACGCATGCATGCACGCACGCACGCACACACACACACACACACACACACACACACATCTGGGAAAGGCTGGCACAGACTACCAACACTGCCCTGACTATAAGGTAGTTTCACTGCCACCAATCAGTTACTATAAGGCTCTTAAAAGGGTATCCAATTATACTGAGTGAATTTAATATCAATACAAATGATAGTATTTGACCAAGACAGCTACGCCTTCTGGAGTGGCTCACACAGTGTCACCAAATTAATATAAGTACTCTCAAAGGTTAGATACTTTCTACAAGGTCCAGCCACAATAACAGTTTTAAATATATTTAATCATAAATAATAAAAGAACATGAAAATATTGAATATATATTTACAGTAAACCATAGAGTTCAAATCACAGAAAATATCGAAAACAACACTGATGGACAGACTCATACAAATAAAGAAAAACAATCTCTAAACCAAGCTACACTTGATTCCTGACCGTATCTAGAAGAATTTACTGTTCACTATAACTTACTTGGGAAAGGCAAGATGAAATACGTGGGTAGTCTTTCTAGTCAGGCTTCCAAACAGAATGCTGTATTTTCCAAGATTTCTCTTTGTAATATCTAAAATATAATTTCCAAGAGGGCTGGCAGAATGACCTCATCTAATCACTTGACTCTAGGTTCTCACAGTATTCCCCTTTGAAGCTGAGAGAGAAATTTGGTATAGACAGCTACAATAAACATCTAAATGTTTATGGCAGTGCCTTGGGCTTCCACTCCTTTTAACCAAGCTAATGAGGAAAGACTTTTTCCAGACCTAGTGTCCTCAGTCCTATTCAGCACTGTGGGTTCCGTTTTAATGGTTCAACAGCTCATTTACATTTCCCTTATTTTTCTTAAAGTAAGCTAGCTGGTTGCTGTCCCAGTATCCACTATTAAAACATATACATTTAATTCAGTTACAATAATACATGTACATTTCTTTTCATTTCAGCAGGGTGCACTGTTGATACATTTTAACATAAGCAAACCTCACAAATACATTTCCAGCACAAGCATCTGTACAAATCAGTTTGATATACAAATGACACAGTTCTAAATACATTTGTAACACAGGCATCTTATATAAATCAGTTTGCTATACAAATGACATACAATTATTTATAAAATTCCAGCTAGCTGGGTTGGGACAAGTCAAAAATCTACCACCCTACTTCTCCTATCATGGCTGGCAGTACCTCCTATCATCACACCCTGTCCCTTATGGAGAATGAAAACGTAAGTGTCCTAACATCTCATTGTCGGGCTTACTTCTGGGTTACTTGTGCGCAAAATATAAGGGATAAAAACTACCATGGGGATGTAAGGCTAGTCTTCTCAAGATCCTCACAGATCCATAGCCTAGTAAGTACCTATGAACTCAAGTACCTCACTTTTTCCTCTCAAGAGAATGCTTTCTTATTCCTCTAACACAGACAAGAGTGAAAAAAGAGTAATAGTTCATACCATGCAGAAAAAAAAAAAGAGAAAAACTTTCAGATACTGTTGTTTGACAGAGAAATAAAACAGTATTTAGGGAAGGATTCCTGTACAACTACCTGGTCAAAATCACTATACCACTCTAAGGCCTAAGACTACAGCATTTTATAAAACTTTACACAGTAATATCCATTTGATACTTAATCACTAAAGCAGATGGTCATCATAAAGTTCACTGTTATACTATCGTACCTTATCCTTGGAACTCCACAAGCAGATATCTTTTACCTTGTCTGACTTAGTTGCCATAGGAGAAAGGAAACGGTCTCTTCCCAAAGCTGAGCAAGTCAGCAGGACACACAGTACAAAAGACCAGCCTGAGCCACCTTCATTTTTTTTCTTTCTGCAAAAGTGATTAGCAGTTCATCTACCACTTCTATCCAGGTGAAATCCAAAGAGCACTGTGATAAGTACAGTTTAAGGAAGTACAGTTGTGGAAGTTGCACTTGCCCATAACAGTATTTATTCAAATTCCTTACTGCTGCAATAGTCCTTAGGCAATATGGATTGTTTTGTGCCCAGAAAACAACAGGCCAAGCTTCAAAAAGTACTGCCTGCACCCCCCCCCCAACACACACACACACACACACACACTCCTTCAGTTTGACTGCTAATTGGCTAATCTCACGGAAGGAAATCAGCAGTCAGTTTTCTTCAGGACTTTCTTACCCATACAATGACAGAAGAGACTAACACCCTAAAATAACTAATCAATATTAACAGAACATATAAAGCAGTAACCAAATACAACCCTACTATATCCCAGCTACAACTAG
This sequence comes from Protopterus annectens, assembly GCF_019279795.1. Taxonomy (NCBI): domain Eukaryota; kingdom Metazoa; phylum Chordata; order Ceratodontiformes; family Protopteridae; genus Protopterus; species Protopterus annectens. The sequence continues at coordinate 581,696,581 of NC_056730.1, read as the reverse complement.
ATGGACTGCTAATTGGCTCACAGGCAAGATGCAGGAAATCAAAATGGGGAAGTTACCTCCACAAAGACACCAGTCACCAATGGAGACCTCCAGGGTTCTGCTGGGACCTCTCATGTTTGGCATTTACTTTTCTGAAGTAAAAGCCAATACCAAAGGGCTCTAGCTGATTTAGTCTGCAGATGACTACAAGCTAGAAGCAGTCACTGAATCCTCAGATGACTTAGCTGTCCTACAGGAAGGTTTGTCCCAAATAAATAACTGGTGCCAAAATCATGGACTGAAACTAAATGCCCAAAAAATGCATTATTGTATCCTTCAGGAAGTGATCTATCCCAGAGAACTACAACATTAACAATACAGCCCTAAGAGTTGACTCAGTTGTTTGGGATTTGGGAACTTATGTGGGCAATGACCTAACTTTTGACCAACATGTGTCTACTGTTGTAAGAAAGTCCTTCTATACTGCACACCTTTTAAAGAAAAGGATACTCAGCTCTTTTTAGGCCAGTCATTGAATATAATGCCTCTTTTAACATGTATTTGTCCAGACACGTGCAACAACTGGAATTCCCACAGAGGTACCTTACTAAAAGGATACACGGCCTAAACTACACATCCTATATTGACCAACTCAAATCTCTGTGACAATACTCTATATCTGACAGACTGCGAAGAGGTAACCTGTGCCTGGCAAATAAGTCATCCTCCGACACATTACTAATGGATTTATTGCACATCAGCAAGTCAAATGGTATCACAAATACTTGGTCTAGGGATCTAAATCTCTTCTGTAGCATCAACAGAACAATTTGGAGGGACAGGTACATCTTGCAGAGGATGCCAGTGTTGTGGAACAGACTCCACATTCACATAAAATAAAGTTCATACCTGTCCATATTCAAGCACAACTAGGATCTATAGATGAGAAACAGAAGATTTACCCCAGTACTGGCCCCTGTACTACTAACAGACAGAGGCAGATCCTGAATGCTTTGTCCCATGAATGGGTCCCCTCAAATCATCTATGGTATTATCTCAGTTATTCTCATTTGTGGAAAAATATAATTATAGACCATGGCATGGGTAAGGCCATTCTCTAAACAAACTGGACAGGTTATTTTGCGCACAAAAGGGAACCCGACTAAGCTTAAAATGGCCCACAAAGGCAGCTAGCCAAATACTTACCAATGAACTATATGCAAGAGTAGTGGGGGGGGAGGGTGGGTACAGCTACTACAGCAATGAGGAATTCAAACATCTACTTTTATGGGTATGTACGACTCACATAACTGTACTATGTTAATCATTCCCACTGCTGCAGTAGCCCTTAAGCTATATGGGTTGAATACTAAAGCCTACCCATCTGGGTAGAAGGACGGATATGTATCTAGGAGTCCCTGGAAAATTATCCTAGCAAAGTCTCACCTGGATCTAGAAAAGGAATTCAGTTTGTAATGCTATGTAAACTTATGTATGGAAGACTGTGTAGCTGCCTCTAGAATGCTTCTGGAGTCCACCCCTTTACAATAGGTTCATAGGTTCATACTAGGCTATCTGCCCTGGGGCAATTATAAGCCTAGCCCGATTTTGTTTGGCTTACGCCACCCCTTGATTTGAGTATACTGTGCCCTTTTTAAGGTTTAGTTTGCTGTGCCTCTAATACTGACACGGAAGTAATCCCCAGGACAAACCTACGATCCCCCATCCACTCATCAAGATTCTTCTTGAAGGATTCAGTGAGGTGCTCTGCCTAACATGAACTGGAATTCTATTCCAGAGCGAAGAAAGCCTCTGGGTTATGAATCTGTCCCTCCAGCAAGTTCTATTTATTTCAGTGCCGAGGTTCAAGTCCCTCGAGCGTGTGGCTCTAAGGGATTTAGATTTACTGAGGTGGAGCATGTCCATTAATTCTGGATTGGACATAGCTTTATATGTCAGGCATAGATCGCCTCGAAGTAGGCAGTATGCAACTGAGTAGAGCTGGAGTTTTTTTAACCGAGCAGCATATGGCATCTGTTTGAGTCCCTTGATCCTCTTGGTGAGGTACTTTTGGGGTCTTTCTAATTGCTGCAGATGTCGGGTAAGGTACATCCCAAAAGGGGCATTGTATTCTATGATGGGCCTGATGAGGGATGAATAAAGGGGCACGATTACCTCTCTTGATCTACAGGTGAATCCTTTCATGATGAGGTGGGCTATGTAAAAGGTCTTTCTAACCACTTTGGCAATGTGGTTGTCAAAGGAGAGATTGCTATCAACTTGGGAGCCCAGATCCCTAATTTCTTTCTCTGTACCTAATGGGTTACCGCCTATGTAGTAATTTGTGGGCACATTGTTTTTGCCAAAGGGTATGACTATACACTTTTTGGCATTTAGCTTTAGGCCATGGCTCTGGCACCAGTTATCCGTCTCTGTGAGACCTTTTCGAAGGATGTTTGTGTCAGCTGGAGAGTTGATTATGGCGCCTAGTTTGCAGTCGTCTGCGAACTTGGTGAGCCATAGTCCTCCCACGTTGGCCTGTACCACGGAAAAGTATATACCGAACAAGAGCGGTCCCAGGACAGAACCTTGTGGGACGCCACCTGTGACCGGTTTCGAGTCTGACATGGCTCCAGCAACTCTCACTCTGTGGGTTCTGTCTTTGAGCCAGTTTGCGACCCATCTTGTGACATAGGGGGTTTATATTTAAGCTGGATAGCTTATCTATGATGCCCGAGTGGGGTATTGTGTCAAATGCCTTTGCTAGGTCCAGATAGGCTGTGTGGACTACCCTCCCTTCATCTATGGCTTTGGTGACTGTTTCGAAGAAGTCAACCAGGTTCAAAAGGCAGGATCCGCCCTTGACGAAGCCGAACTGGGTAGGATCTAGTGTCTGTAGGTCCCCAATGTCTTTATTTATAAGCTCCATGATGATCCTCTCCATAGCCTTGCAGACTAAGCTAGTCAGGCTTATGGGGCAATAGTTTCCAGGGTCCGTAGAGGCTCCACCTTTGTGGAGTGGGACCACTGTTGCTGTACGCCATTCTGTGGGCACATATCCTGTAGTGAGGCTGAGATTATACAGCTGTTTTATTTGAGGGATTAGTTCTTCTTGGAGTTCATGTAGGATGCAACCCGGGACGCCATCTGGTCCCATGGAAGCAGTGTTTTTTGCTTTGGAGAGGACAGCCTTCACCTGAGCATCAGAGATGTTTGGAAGGCAGCCCTCTGCCGGGATAGATACTTGCTCTTTTTTTGGGGGGGAGGGGGTGGAGAAGTTTACACTGAACCTGTCTGCTAGGATATCGGCGATGTCTGTGGGTTCAGTGTATTTTTTGTCGTTTAGAATCAACTCAGAACAAGTCTGGGAGTTGCATCCCAAGTTCCTAACATAACTGGAAAAAGCCTTATGATTGTCTTTAATGTCCTGAGCAATTTTTCTCTCGAAGCTGGCCTTGGAGGATTTTATGAGAGATCGTAATTTTTTGCTAGTACTGATCAGAGATGCCTTCCCTATTAGGGATTTTGCTCTATCATGTAGTATCTTCCTCCTTCTGTTGTACAGTTTATTTATGCCTGGGGTCCACCAGACTGGACGCCTGCCTTTGGATGTTTGGGTTTTGGTTTTGTTTGGGATAGTATGATCCATGCATTCCTGGAGATGTCCGTACAAAGCGTTTATATAGGATTCTGCAGTTTGGGCCGTAGTTTCCACTGGCCCTGGGGCCTTGAAGGAATCCACTTCGGTTTTGAGAAGTGAGAAGTTCGCTTTTGAGAAGTTTTTCACTGTGGTTTCCTGGGCTGGGGGTGGGGTCGGGATGTGGACACCCAGTGAAATTAATTTATGGTCTGATCTTACCAATGAGGGATATACTTCAGGTGTGGAGCATAGAGTCCCCATGTTGGTAATGATCAGGTCTAGTATGTTATCCCCTCTTGTGAGAGTGGTGACTAGTTGTTCCATAGCATTTGAGTTTATAATTTCCAGGAACCTTTGGGCTAAGGTGCTGGGGCTTGAGTAGTGCTCCCAGTCTATGTTTGGGTAGTTGAAGTCGCCCAATATAATGGTGTTCGGAGAGATCTTCATGTTCTCCAATGTTTTCAGGAAAGCCGAGTGGGATTCCTGACTTTGAGAGGGTGGTCTGTAGGATGCTATAAACTGAAAAGCAGTCTTGCCCACTGTTAGTTGTACATGGATGGTCTCCGATACTTCTTGCAATGCCACTAACCTGGAGGTGTGGATATCCTTGATAAATATGGAAACTCCCCCTCCTTTTGTGGTTCGGTCCAGGTTTTGGGGCCGAAAAGCATGATATGAGGTATAACCTGTTAGTGCTGGGGTGCTCTCTGGAGCCTTGAACCAGGTTTCTGTCACTGCACAGATATCGATGTTCTCCATACGGAGAGCTTCGAGTGCATGCATCTTGAGGTTAAGACTTCTGGCGTTTAGCAGCATTACCCTTAGTTTCTTGTTTGTTGTGCTGTCTATGGAGGTGGGTTTGACTTTTGAGCCTTGCCTAAAAAAGGCACTATGGGGGTGGCAAGAGCCTTTGCCAATATCCGAAAGCCCAGTGGTGACAGGTGCAAGCCGTCCCTAGCGAAGCAACGTGGCTTGTCGAGCATGTCATCCCAGGCTGACAGACACTGGATCCCCTTTGAATGACACCAAAATTTTAGCCAATTGTTAAAATCGATCATTTTGTCTTTGTACTGTGGCATTATTCTGGGTGAGGGTAAGATGCTGCTCAAGGTCAGGGTCATACCGGCCTGGGCTACATGATCAGGGAGCTCCTCTATGTCTCTTTTCATGTAGTCCAGGGAGGTACGTCTCAGGTCATTCACACCAGCATGTACAATGACAGAGTCATATTTGTATTTGCTTTGGAGTGACCTGAGTGCTTGCGTTATGTGGCGGATCCTAGCGCCCGACAGGCAGCTCACTGTGACCTTCTCTTTATTCAGCCTGGTGAGTGGGACGTCAGTGTGTCTGACAATAGAGTCACCTACTACAAGAGTATCAGGTGTGTTATTCAGCCTTAAGGGCTGTGGCTGCTTGGCACACTAACTTTGTGGGCTATGTGTTGTGCGTGTTTTGTTTTGGGGTAGCGTTTGCTTGGATGTCTGCTTTGGAGGTCTCTGTTGCTTAGGTAGATTTTTATTTAGAGCCTCCGAGTACGTTTTTGTGTATTTATGTGTTTGGTTTGCTGATGTGGTGGGACTATGTGATACCGGAATTGTGTTGTGTGAGGTTACCTTCTCCTCCTGACTGGTTTCAACAGTTTTGAGATGAGAGAGCTCAGCCTCCAGTTTGGCTATATGGTTGCATCTCTCACATATATTTGAACCTGTTTGTAGGAGGAGAGGGTTGTCCATGTACATGACACAGTTGTAACATTGCCTCAAAATTCCCAGATTCACCAGCTGGACTGGAGAGGAAACCATTGACTGACCTTTGGACATGCTACAGTAATATAGGGAAACTGAATTAAGTTGGACCAATACGGGACAAGGTAATCATAGAGAGTATAAGAGTAAGTAGTGCTTATGGTTTAATAGTGCTAACTTGTAAGATTACTTATTTGGACCAGTGAAGGGCCTTAGAATGAGAATATGGTGTTTAAATTGAGAGATAGAGCAGTTCTAAGGGAAAAAGTGAAGAGCAGACTTTGTGGAGCCAGAAATAGTTGAAACCCAATTAGGCGGCGCTGCACGTTGTTGCGCTATGCACAAAACTGCACAAAAGAGGGATTTAAGAGAGGAAGATCAAGGAGTTTGGAATTGACCCAAAATGGCCAATAAAACTACAGTTTCAAGTCAGTAACCACTCCCACAGGGGCGGGCAGGCAGGCTGCTCAATGTTTATCACTGCCACTGATGAACAGAGAGACTTCCTTCTAGCCCAAGCAAAAAATGGCCTCCAAGAAACTTACAAACAGTTCAGAACAGCAAGCCTGTAACTGTACTTTTTTAAATCTCAGAAAAGTGGGAAAAAAGCAAGATTGTTTTGTTTTTTTCAGAGATAGCAGAGGTTCACAAGTATCAACAAGTTATAACAGTGCAGTAAATGACCTCACACTTGAGTGCTAGAACAGAGACAGATAAAATGCAAGTTTTGAGAAAAAAACGATTTTAAAAATAAGTGCAAACAGAAAATTCAGTAAACAGCTCTAGGTTGTGCTCTAAATACAGTTACTAATGCAGAAATCAAGTTTAACAAGCCAGAAAATGCTCAAAGTAGACGGCTATGCAAAAAAACTTATCAAATAATCTGAAGAAAAATACTTAAAATCTCAAAAGTGGCTCCTTTCTTCTCTCAGCGTTTTCTCCTCTTGGTGGGTGCTTCACCAACAGCCAACAAGTCTGAAAAGACACCAAAACCACAAGGCAATCGGGATTTAAGAGAGGAAGATCAAGGAGTTTGGAATTGACTCAAAATGGCCAATAAAACTACAGTTTCAAGTCAGTAACCACTCCCACAGGGGCAGGCAGGCTGCTTGATGTTTATCACTGCCACTGATGAAGAGAGAGACTTCCCTTTAGCCCAAGCAAAAAATGGCCTCCAAGAAACTTACAAACAGTTCAGAACAGCAAGCCTGTAACTGAACTTTTTTAAATCTCAGAAAAGTGGGAAAAAAGCAAGATTTTTTTGTTTTTTTGTTTTTCTCAGAGATAGCAGAGGTTCACAAGTATCAACAAGTTATAACAGTGCAGTAAATGACCCCACACTTGAGTGCTAGGCCAGAGACAGATAAAATGCAAGTTTTGAGAAAAAAACGATTTTAAAAATAAGTGCAAACAGGAAATTCAGTAAACAGCTCTAGGTTGTGCTCTAAATACAGTTACTAATGCAGAAATCAAGTTTAACAAGCCAGAAAATGCTCAAAGTAGGCGGCTATGCAGAAAAACTTAGAAAAATACTTAAAATCTCAAAAGTGGCTCCTTTCTTCTCTCAGCGTTTTCTCCTCTTGGTGGGTGCTTCACCAACAGCCAACAAGTCTGAAAAAACACCAAAACCACGAGGCAACTGGGATTTAAGAGAGGAAGATTATGTCCCCATTGAAGAAAAGGCTCTAGTGGAAAGCGCTTTGATACAGCCTGGAATGGATTTGCCATGGTGGAAATATAAACCAATGCTTAAGACAACCACCTGGAAATTGCCTAATTAGACACAGGAAGTCTTTTTTGCCCCTTGATAAGAAATAAATAGTTAATCAACTTTTCTATAGGGCTTAGTTCTGTCAATACAGTATCTGAGCTGCCTACGCACAGAGTATGAAGAATCTGTTCTACCTGGTTTTTAGGTTCTGGGTAGAAAACTGGAAGATCGATGGCTTGATTCAAAGCAAACTCTGAAACCACTTTTGGTATGAATGAGGAGTTTGATCTTAAAGATATACTATTCCTATGGAAAACCAGATAGGGTTTGCAACTTAGATAGTCTTCTTTCAGATGTCCGAATGACGAGTACAGTTTTCCAAATCAAGACGCTTAAACTGGATTGCTGGGTAGGTTCAAAAGGGGACATAATCAGCTTCTTCAGCGCATAATTGATCCCAAGAAGGGGAAAGCTATTCACAGGAAAGTCTGAGGTGTAAAATGCTTTTCAAGGCCTATTTCACAACAAACAGAGACAAAAGTGGAATATCCATGGGCAGACGTGCTACAATGGCCATAAGATGAAACTTTACAGAGGAATAAGTGAGGCCAGAGGAAACTAACTCACACGAATACTTGAACACCAGTGGTACAAAATAACTGATGGGTCCCTGGTTATTGGTTAACACCAAAGAGAAAATTGCTTCTACCTACCAACATAGGATTTTCTAGTAGCAGTCTTTCTTGCATCCTTTACTACCTGCTGCATGTCCTCATGAAACAAGTGCCTAAAAGGCATTAAAACTGAATCATACAAGCAGTCAGTAAGTTGACTGTTACCAGGGTGTATCAAACTCCCTATGTCTTGTTTGAGTAGATCCAGTGTGTGAGGAAGCTTGTGGTAATTGCCCTTGGTCAATTCCATAAGAAGGGATAACCAATGCTGCCAGGGCCAAAAAGGAGTTAATCACAATTACTTTTTGGGTGTCCTTTTTAATCTTCAAAATTATCATGGAAGTCAGTGAAACAGGTGGGAACGCATAAAGGAACATGCCCCTTCAAAGCAATGAAAATGCATCTATTTTTCAGGTTTCCTTTCAGGTAGCCCTGGAACAAAATTGGTCTAGCTGTCTGTTTTGAAATGAAGTGAACAGATGTATTTGAGGTGCTCCCTACAACTGAATCAATTCCTGGAAGACCCCCTCAATCAATTTCCATTTGTGATGGTCTGTCCTGGTCCTGCTCAGCTTTGCTCTAACTGAATGTAAGGCACTTGAAGGGTTAAGGAACGCTTAAGAACAAACTCCCAAGCTATCACTGCCAGCATGCATAGGGTTTACAACCTTGCATGTCCCTGCTTGTTTATATACCACATGACTATGGTATTGTCTGTAATCACTTGAAGAGGTCTTGGAACCAAAATTGATGGAAAGTCTTCAAGGCAAGGATCACAGCCAACATCTCTTTTAAACGGCTGTGCTTTGGTCTGTCTGAAGGATTCCACAGGTCTTGTACTTCTAACCCTCTGGAAACTGCTCCCTAAGAAAAATCTTATGCATCTATGGTTACAGACTGGACTGGGGTCTGAGCACACCAAAGGAGTTCCTTTTATCAAGCCCAAAACTGGAATTTGATACTCCTAAGAATGCAAATGCTAGGTCCGTGTATTTTTTTTATAAGCCACTATATCTTTCTCGTGTAATCTGGCAAGAGGTATCACAAGAATCATACAAGCCATGAACCCTAGGATCCTGAGAAATACTCTTGCAGAAGTGAGAGGCTGACTGGAGAAGTTCAGGAAAAAATTCTAGCTAAAGATCTGCCTTGTCTTGTCTTGGGTTAAAAAGGTATTTTGAAGAGAAGAATCTAGGAGGCATCTCAGAAACACAATCCTATTAGAGTCAAGGAAAAGTTTGCCATATTTATTCAGAAGCCCAGATTTGTCAACAGAGACATAACTCATGTTAATACCCTATTGATATCTCGATAAAGACTTTGGAAAGATAAGCAATTCATCTAAATAGAGAAAAATATGAAATGCCATTCAGACTGCAACAAGCTATGAGTGGGGCTAGGCATTTTGTGAATAACCTTGGAGCTGTAGATAACCCAAACGATAACAGAGAACTGATGATGTGACACAGAAACAAAGAACTTTACAAATTTCCTGAGGCCTATGTCTATGGGAATATGGTAGTAAACATATTTTACATCCAGAGCTATTAAGTAACTTGTGAAGAATGAGAAGTAGCAGGTTCTGTAAGGTTAACATTTTGAACTTCGCAACTTTTGCATACAGATTTAGAAATGAAAGATCTAGTACTAGTGTCATGAAAGGAGATACTGCCAGCCCAGCGATCTGGATTTTTTTAAATTATATGTCATTTGTAAATATCAACATAATTAATATGCTTGTGTTCTTGTGTTACAACTATATTAGAACTGTATGTCATATAAGATGGTTTGAAGTAAAAAAACGAGCAACAGATACATTTTACTGATTCAATAAAAGAAATAAAACAGTACAAAGCTTTCGGGTTTCCCCTTCATACACTGATGAAGGGGAAACACAAAATCTTTGTACTGTTTTATTTTTTTTTATTAAATCAGTAAAATGTATCTGTTGCTAGTTTTTTTATTTTATTGATGTAAGAGTATTAGTCACAGTTTGCTGTAGTTTCTTTTATCTAGTTATTTATTTATATAAGATGGTTTGTACAGACGTGTGCTGAAGAGGTATTTTACAAAGTGCTGTTTAAAGATGTAACCACAGCATGCCCTAATGGATTAGAACAGAAATGTACTTGCACTATTGTAACTGTTTAAATGTATATATTTTAACAATGGAAACTGGAACACCAGAGGTTAACTTCAGAAAATAGTTGAAATTAAATTACCTTATGGCCACGTAATAAAATGATGTTATCTTTCAGTTTCAGTGCAGTAACAGACACAATGTCTAGAACTAGAAGTTTTCTGTGCTGTCTTGGAAGTGTTTTATTGTTTTATGATGCCTTAGAGCTAAGAAAAGCCCTTGTCTATGTATTTTCACAAATAAATGCTATCAGCTGTATCACAGTAGGGGGTTTCACCTAGGATATAGTCAGATCACAAGAAATGATGTCATTCTGCAAGCTATCCGAGCAGTAATATTTGGGATATTAATTTAAGAAATCTCTGAGAGAGAGTATTCTGTATTTTGTTTCTCACCTGTACAACATCAAGATCCACTCACCCTATCTGCCTTGCTTGCTATGACGTAAGTTGTTGGGGTACAGTAATTCTCTTAGATACAATCAGGAATACAGCAAAGCTTAGCTCAATGTTTTTCTTAATTTATTTGAGACTGTCCTGCAATGTTGTTTTACATATTTCCTGTGATTTTGAACTCTAATTTGACTCTAAGCATATACTGAGTATTTTCTTGTTCTTTTATAATTTATTACTAAACAAATTTAAAAATGTCATTGTGGTTGATCTGTGTAAAGACATATTTATTTTCTGAGAGTACATGCATATTTACTTGGTGACACTGTGTAGGCTACTCCTAACAGTCTTGCTCTTGGTCAAACTACCATGTATCGATAGTAACATTATACAGTAAGATTGGACACCCTTTGCTAGGGGCCTTAAAGTAGCAGACAAAGAGGTGGCTGGTGGCAGTAATAGCTACCTTATAGTTTGGGCAGAATGGTGCATAGCTAGTAAACATGTGCCAGCTTGTCCCATGTGTGTGTGCGCGTGTAAAACAAATCTCCAACAGTATGTGTGTCAGCTACTTGGGCAGAGACATGAAGGACTGGTTGGACAGACAGGGTTTTGGAGATCTTGGCTTGGCCATTCAACTAAGATCTCAACTCGATAGCTGTGCCAGTGGGGAGTCTTACTGGGGATCTGGAGAAAGAGGGAGAAACCAACCCCAGACTGACTGTGGTCTCTGTGTGTTCTTAAGGGAAATTGCATTTGATGCAGTGAGCTGTATCTGGAAATAGTGTGTGGGTACCTGTCATCCTCCCAATGTACATCCCCCACTGGTGCTAGTTGTAATCTGGAAATAGTGTGTGGGTACCGGTCATCCTCCCAATGTACATCCGCCACTGGTGCTAGTGATGAGGACTGAGCCTCCTTGATTACTGGGCTGGAGCTGGGGTGTCACAACTGGTCTCCAAAAGGCCTCTTTTTTTGGTAGCAGAAACATTCTGGAATAGACATCTGTCTATAAAACATATAATCTGTAGTTGAAACAGAGGTACAAACAAAAACCTACAACAGTACCTCACAAATACCACCAAGCCACAAGACGAGGGGTTAGCAGAAATACCAATTCTTAAAATCCACACATTTTTGTGATTTAGTGTTGTTTGTAACATAGCGATTGGTTATAGAAGTCTTGTCTCTCTGAGTTAGACACTGGTTCTATGGATCTCTGGGTGTATAAAGACTGAAGAACCAGAGGAAACAATTCTGTTTGGTTTGGAGGATGAAAAGGTACGCCCCTGGAAAGGGTGTTTCTACATCCATTGTCAACTCTGTAGCCCACCTGCACCACTTTTAACACACAGAAGTCTGAGACAATCTTTTGCCAAAGGGGGATGTTGAGGGCCAGTTTTTGAAACACATATGAAGAGATATTGTTTGGGGGGGGGCAGTAAAGAATGCTGGCATAGTCATTCTGTACTGGTGGTGTCTCTCTTTGGAAAGGACACTTGCTTTTTTATTGTTACTACTCTCCATACTTTGCTTTTTTACATTTTGTTTGCCAGAAGAGGACTGTTTTTTGTTTGTCTTTTTCGTTTAAGAAGGGGCCTATAAAATTTGCACTGGAGTACATGAAATATCTTAGAAGCTCCCTAAATTAATTTCCATATTTTGTCATCTTGTTTGAAAACCTTATTAACAAAAGAGTCAAACAATACCTCCTTATCTAAAGCTGAATCCAAGATTTCGGCTTTTACTTCATCAGCAAACTTTTGTTTACATACCCAAACAAGTCTTCTCAACACTGTAGCACTAGCAGTGGCACTATTCACAATATCTGCACAAACATACACACACTTCAAAACAAGTTTAGATTCCTGAGAAAGGGTAGAAACAGTCTGGGTCATGAAATACCTTTCTTCTATAGGAAGAGTGGAAACAAACTACCACATGTATGTCAAGTAAGTCAGAACTCTGAAGATTAAAGTTTAAGAAGATAACATTCTCTTACCTATATGGTCTAATGTTTTACCCTTCTTATCACTAAAAGGGATTGTACTGAGCATCAGTCTGTTGCCAGTATGAGACAATATGGAAATGGCAGCAGAGTCTGACCTAATCTGATAGAAAACAAATGCAGTATTTATTTTTATTTTATTTACTGACAACTGATTACTGGGAAGATCCGACGGGTAGGAGCCCATTTTCATTGGAGGCCTGGGAAGAAAAGCTCTAAAGCATTAAAAAAAATTTTAAGCACAATAATTTTGAAGTCTTTAAAAATAATACAAAAAAAAACAGTTTAAATAATTACACCAAATTAGACATAATATGAAAACATTGGTTATATGGCAATGATTTTTAGCCTGTTTATATAGAAATTAAAGGTATGTTAGTATAATACAAACAGGAACTGAAATACAAAATGAGAGAAAAGCATTATATTTAGAGATAAAGCCGGGGGATAGAAACCGATAACACTAAGGAAGTGAGTGAAGAAGGCAGAGTATGGAGATGTAGGTATGAATAGGTATTTCTCTACATTTGCCGATACAGTTTGTGACGACTGTGCCCTGGTCCAGCAATCAAGGAGCCTCAATCCTCACCACTAACACCAATGAGGTAGTATCCTAGAAGAGGAGAGGATAACTAATACACACAGTGAAGTACAATTTCCCTTAAGTGCACACAGAGATTACAGTCAGTCTGGGGCTGGCTGCTCCCTTGCTCACCAGGTCCCCAATAAGATTCCCCACTGGCACAGCTATAGGGTCCAGGTCTCAGCCTAACTGGGCAAGCTAGAACCTCCAGTACCCTCTCTGTCCAACCAGTGCTTTGTGTCCCTGCCAAGTAGCTGACATGACACAACACACACACACACACACACTTTGAGATAAGTATTTATACAACTTCACAGACTCTCCTGGGAAAGGCTGGCACAGATTCTCCAGCTGTGCCCCTTTACCCAGACTATACAGTAGTAATTACTGCCACCACCCAGTTAATAATATCAGCTACTAAAAGGCCCTTAAAAGGGTGTCCAATTATTACTGTTCAATATTATTATCCAATGTAATGTGACTATACAGTCTAAGGCTTACTTTAGAGTGGCTTGTTACAATAGCCTCTATAAATATGCAATGTATTCTAGAGCTTATCTCTACGCAAAGCAGCCACAGGTAGAAGGTTTAAAAATATTTAATAATAAATAATTAAAACACAAGACAAAACTACTACACCACAGAGATATCTACGAGTTCAGAGATCACACAGAAACTTAAAATAATACAGTAGGACAGGTCTGATTTCAAAGAAAAATACCCAATTAATCTTTACTATCTTTAACTATTCCTACAAGAAATCACAATGCTAGAAACTTGCATGTGAGCATAAGCAGAGTGCTGGTAAGTTGGATATCAAGATCAAAATGCTTTTTTATCTCTCTCCGAGACACAGTTTATAAAACATCACTTACAAACATGTCTCTGGGTCCTCCCCAGATGACAGCATTTTTGACACTTTTTCCCAGTATCATACTGCATCATCTTGACACCTGCTCTAAGTTCCCAGGCTAATAGAAAATCCATTTACATTATTTAGCAAACTAACACCTGCACAAGAAAATACAACACTAAAAGGCATTTCACATATACACTCTAGCAATTAGTCCTTAGTTAACACAATAGACAGAATGTCTTCAGCCAGCCTGACCAGAACCAACTTTAAAGATCAAAGAATGTCATAAAATCATTTCAATTTCAAAAGACAAATCTGAAAGGCTTAACTTAGTTTTTCTTTACAGCAAGGGGGCAATGTTGTAACAATCTTGAAGTTCACATTTTACAGTGTTTTTCTTTCATTTAAAAACACAAGTCTGTATTTTACATTTATTTATACAGCTGATAGAATTATATATCAAATTCTATTTGACTAGGCTGGCAGCCTTCGCCCATCTCTCCCCAATCATCACACAGTTTATCCTGTTGTTGAGTACGGACACAGTCAGTTTTTGGCCAAGTCATCTTTCAGAATGAATTTTTAAGGATGGGAGGGAGGGTATCGACCTGATGGATAGAGACCAGGAGTTCTAGGCCTTAGCAACATGGTACAAGTGCAGACAATGTCCAGCAGATGTGATGGGTTTTGAACAGATTTTTGGTCACCGGATCGTAATGACCAAATAGGAACACAGGTGTGTAGTATGTTATTTAATGCTGAACAAGCAGATGGATTCTGGATAATTTTACAGGTGGTAAGAAGCTGTGTATGTTAGTTGATGGAGTAGTTTTAACCAGTGGAGGTTTTACTGCCACACAGTGGTGGACTCTGAATAGGGTACTGCTTGCAAATTTAGCAGCTTTGTTATAGCACTGTTCAAGTTTTGATTTTTCTGATGCCTGAAGGTTAGTTAGTATAGAAGCAGCATAAAGAAATGACGGGAGGAGATAAGTAGTGGCAAGTGTAGCTATAGTTCTGTTGGTGAGAAAGTTTTTGGCTCTATAAATCCTTAGTTTTTGATCAGTTTTTCTTATGCAATTTTGTACATGTAGGTCGAACTTAAGATTACCAACCACTATCATTCCGAATAATTTGCTACGAGAAGCGACTTCGATGGCTGTAGTATCGGGTAATGTGAGAGGGATTTGGGGGAAAAGTACTAGTTTGCTTTTTTAGGATTGAGCATAAGTTAGAAAGCCATGTTTCAGTGGCTGTTAAAGCATCCTGAGCAATTTTTGGAGATGTGCCAAATTATCAGATGTGCAAATGAGTGTAGAGTTACCTGTGCACTGTATTAGGGATGCCTGTTATGTGGATGTTTGGAGGGTGTTGGTTAGAATGTTAAAGAGAAGGAGACCAAGGACAGAGCCTTGTGGTACACTGGTGGTGACTTGCAGGAAGGAAGAGAGGGTGGAGTGCCATATTAATAAATTATACCTATTGGACAGGTAGCTTTCAAACCATAGAAGGGTGGGCTGAGAGACCTAATGAGGACATTTGAGGTAGACGTTTGCTGTGACAAACCATGTTGATGACTTTAGACAAGCCTAGAAATAAGGAGGAGACTAGTTTGCCATTATATCTAGCTTTATCGACAGTATCTATATAGGTTTGAAATGAGGTGTTGGTACTATGTGAAGGACGGAGGCTATGTTGTGTGGGGGATAAGAGTTCTTCCTGCGGGAGACAGTTGAGCAACTGTTTTTGAATACATATTTCAAGTATAGTGGAGGGGGGATAAGATTGCTATAAGTCTACAGTTAGCAATGTCTGTTGAATTTCCTCCTTTGTGAGAGGGATAATGTGCGACTTTCCAGAGAAGGGGAATGTGGGATTCCTGGATTAGCTTACTTATAAGGATTGAGACAGGGTAAGCAAAGCTATTAGCTGCTATTTTAACGTTTTCACCTGGAAGGTCATCAGCTGAAGCACAGCATGCTTCAAGTTTGTTTAAGAGTAGATTTACATAGGATGTAGGCACAGGTTTTTGGCCGGCTAAGATCTAGCTGTATTCAACTGGACGTATAAGAGAATTTAAGTACCTTTAGCTGCACTTTTTTTCAAAGAATACAGTATTTAAATTGATTTAACTGTGTTGCAGGAATATATATTAACTGAACTGGAAATTTTGACTCTGCTCTTCAGTCAGTGCTGCTGAATTTTATTGTTTGTTAGTAGTTACAGGTGTGGGGGTAGCCACATTCTTTGATTTCCTGTCCTTGCCTATTTAAGTGGTACAGTTTGAAATATTTTCTGCTTAAAAACCTTAGCTTTGGCCGGCTAAGATCTAGCTGTATTCAACTGGATGTATAAGAGAATTTAAGTACCTTTATCTGCACTTCTTTTTCAAAGAATACAGTATTTCAATTGATTTTACTTTGTTGCAGGAATATTAACTGAACTGGAAATTTCGACTCTGCTCCTCAGTCAGTGCTGCTGAATTTTATTGTTTGTTAGCAATTACAGGTGTGGGGGTAGCCACATTCTTTGATTTCCTGTCCTTGCCTACTTAAGTGGTACAGTTTGAAATATTTTCTGCTTAAAAACCTCAGCTTTGGCCGGCTAAGATCTAGCTGTATTCAACTGGACGTATAAGAGAATTTAAGTACCTTTATCTGCACTTTTTTTCAAAGAATACAGTATTTAAATTGATTTAACTGTGTTGCAGGAATATATATTAACTGAACTGGAAATTTTGACTCTGCTCTTCAGTCAGTGCTGCTGAATTTTATTGTTTGTTAGTAATTACAGGTGTGGGGTAGCCACATTCTTTGATTTCCTGTCCTTGCCTATTTAAGTGGTACAGTTTGAAATATTTTCTGCTTAAAAACCTCAGCTTTGGCCGGCTAAGATCTAGCTGTATTCAACTGGACGTATAAGATAATTTAAGTACCTTTATCTGCACTTTTTTCAAAGAATACAGTATTTAAATTGATTTAACTGTGTTGCAGGAATATATATTAACTGAACTGGAAATTTTGACTCTGCTCTTCAGTCAGTGCTGCTGAATTTTATTGTTTGTTAGTAATTACAGGTGTGGGGGTAGCCACATTCTTTGATTTCCTGTCCCTGCCTATTTAAGTGGTACAGTTTGAAATATTTTCTGCTTAAAAACCTCAGCTTTGGCCGGCTAAGATCTAGCTGTATTCAACTGGACGTATAAGAGAATTTAAGTACCTTTATCTGCACTTTTTTTCAAAGAATACAGTATTTAAATTGATTTAACTGTGTTGCAGGAATATATATTAACTGAACTGGAAATTTTGACTCTGCTCTTCAGTCAGTGCTGCTGAATTTTATTGTTTGTTAGTAATTACAGGTGTGGGGGTAGCCACATTCTTTGATTCCCTGTCCTTGCCTATTTAAGTGGTGCAGTTTGAAATATTTTCTGCTTAAAAACCTCAGCTTTTGCCGGCTAAGATCTAGCTGTATTCAACTGGACGTATAAGAGAATTTAAGTACCTTTATCTGCACTTTTTTTCGAAGAATACAGTATTTAAATTGATTTAACTGTGTTGCAGGAATATATATTAACTGAACTGGAAGTTTTGACTTTGCTCTTCATTTAGTCCCACATACGCTCCCTGTTTTTGTTTTGGTGTTAATCTTAGTGGCCTTGAAACTGCCCGCCCCTCTTGTAAATTTGTGTTTGGATACTCCTTCTGGGCCCATCTCATTTGCTTACTCAACTGAGTTCAGTGTGATCATATCCTGATTTCAGGCACTCCTACTGTGTACAAAGAGAGCATCTGGGAAACAGAAGAAAAAAAAAATCTAAGCTTGTTTCCTGCCTTTCCTGTTAAGTGGTATAGACTGTTTGTAGGCTTCTGAGCCCCCAAGCCCTTCTGTGTTGGAGGGAAGCCTTCTAGCTTAGCTTTTTTTTCTTCTTATAACTAGCCAGTTTTCTAGTTTCAGCACTCAAATCTGTTTCTTTGAACTCGGCACTTGTTCAGAACTCATTGTAAGCACTACATAAGCTGCAAATTACTACAGCACTCAACTTTCCTCACTTGTCTAGTGGAAAGCAGTATTTAGTACTTAATAAATAAGCACTTATCCAGGCATGTCTAAGGGTCAGCTCCCAGTGATTTCTCCTGTCTACCTGATGAATCTGGGCATCTTGGGGCAATGCAGCAATTGCCTCATGTACACAGACAACCCTCTCCTCCTACCACCCAACACTACAAAGTACAGTTGTGTATACCTACCATAAATGTAGATGTTCGAGTGTCTTCACTGTTGCAGTCATAAATGTAGGGTGCTCCTGCCGGCAGGCAGCCCGAGGTCGGCCAGAATACCAAAGTCTGGGTCAGGCGTCGGCTGTATCAGCAAGTACCCTGACGTCAGAACGCATGGGTATAAAGCCGACGCCATCTTCTCCAGCCTTTCTTGCCCCTGATGTCAGAAGCCCCCATAAAACCAAAAGGTGTCCCAAGGGAAACACAAATACACCAGAAAGGTAGTGGAAAAGGAAACAAAGTAAGCAAAAAGAAACAAGAGGGGTCTGGAGGGAGGGAAACACCGACTGCAACAGTGAAGACACTCAAACATCTACATTTATGGTAGGTATACACAACTGTACTATGTTCTTCGTGTTTCACTGTTGCAGTCATAACTGTAGGGTAGAATCCCAAAGCTGAGAACACGGGAGGAGGTTATGAAGAAGAAGGAGCAGCTAGAAGACCCTGCAAAACAGCAGAGGCAAAGCCTGCCCTAGACTTAGAGTACAAAGGGAGGTTATAGTGCTTGGAAAAGGTATGCACAGAGCTCCAAGTGGCAGCCTCCAGAATGTCCTTGGTAGGAACTCCTCTGAGAAAGGCTGCTGAAGTGGCAGCTGCTCTAGTAGAATGAGTCCTGACAGTACCTGGAATCTGTTTTCCATAAAGAGAGTAACAATATCTTATTCCATGAGCAATCCATTTGGAAATAGTTTGCTTAGAAATAGCTTTACCTAGAGAACTGGAAGCAAATGAGATAAGCAATTGATCTGATTTTCTGAAATCTTTAGTTTTGTCCAGGTAAAAATGTAGTTGCCTGTGTACGTCCAATGAATGCAAAATCCTTTCCCCCTTATTTTGGGGTTTTGGGAAAAAGGTAGGAAGATGAATAGTCTGATTTAGAGCCACTCTAGAAACTACCTTAGGCATAAAAGTAGGATTGGTCCTCAAGGAAACTCTGTCCTGATGGAAGATGAGGTATGGTTCCACGGCCATGAGGGCTTGTAACTCAGACACCCTTCTGGCAGAAGTCAAGGCCAACAAGATAGTTGTCTTCCAGGATAAGAACTTAATATCCGCAGAGGCAGCAGGCTCAAAAGGAGGCAAAGTAAGCTTTTCCAAGACATAGTTGAGATCCCAAGGAGGGACAGGAGGAGATCTAGGAGGTCTTAAATTCTTAGCTCCTCTCAGAAATTGTCTAACCAGCTGGTGGGAAAAAATGGGAGGATCACAACTGAAATGAGCCGAAATAGCAGAAGCATGAATTTTAATGGAAGAAAAGGAAAGACCTTTAATCAAAAGGTCTGAGAGATAAAGTAAAATAGAGGGAATATCAGGTAAAAAAGGATCAGAACCACGATCCTGCATCCAAATACAAAATCTTTTCCATTTAGAAGCATAAGATTTCCTTGTACTAGGACGCCTAGCTTCCAAAAGAATATCCAAAACTTGTTTAGGAAGAGAAGAAGGAATCAATTGCCTTTGATGAGCCAAGCTGCCAGGCAGAGAGTCTTGATCTGAGAGTGAAATACCTGACCCTGATGCTGGGACAGTAGAGAACGAGTCAGAGGAAGACTCCAAGGGGGTTCCAAGCAAAGGTGCAGTAGAGTTGGATACCAAAACTGACGAGGCCAATTTGGAGCTATCAAAATGATCAATCTGGGTTTGTCCAGCTTTATTTTTAGCAATACCCGAGGCAGAAGAGGAAGAGGAGGGAAGGCATATCCTGAAAGATTCCTCCAGCTGAAGGACAGGGCATCCACTTTCCAAGCTGTCTTGTGGAAGGACCTGGTGCAAAAGAGAGGCAACTGATGGTTGAGATGGGACGCAAACAGATCTATCTGAGGACAGCCCCAAACTGCAGTTTTCTTGCTGAATAAGTTGGGGTCCAACATCCATTCGTGAGGATCCAAAATGTTTCTGCTTAGGCTGTCTGCTAAGAGATTCTGATTTCCTGGAATGAACTGTGCCTGAAGATCCAGATTCAAATTTAGGGCTGTGTCCCATAAAGTCATGGCAAGTCTGCAAAGGGGGTAAGAGTGAGAGCCCCCTTGCTTGTTTATGTACCACATGACTGTGGTATTGTCTGTTCGAATTAGCAGAGGTCCTGGCTTCAAAAGAGTCTGGAAGGCTAGAAGAGCATTTTGGACTGCCAACATTTCTTTCAAGTTGATGTTCCATAGAAGGTATTTGTTTGTCCAAGAGCCCTGTTGGCATTTGTCTAAAAAATGAGCTCCCCAAGCATAATCCGAGGCGTCCGTGGTTATGGTCTGAGTAGGTTGAGGAAGACGAAAGGGCTTCCCTTCGTTCAAAACACACACCCTGGACCACCAAAGGAATTCCTTCTGGAGGCAGGGAATCAGTGGAATCATTGTATCCAGACTGTGGCAATGCTGAGACCATACACTCTTTAGGTACCATTGAAGTTTCCTCATGTGAAGCCTCGCATTTGGAATCAACAGGATGCAAGAAGCCATGTAGCCCAAAGCCTGCAGGAATTTCCTTGCAGTAAGCTGAGTCAAGGTTGCCAAGGTCTTGAAGATTGAAGCCAGCTGTAACTGTTTTTCTGGAGTAAGGAAGGCCATCTGTAAACTTGTGTCTAGAAGAGCTCCCAAAAAGATCATTCGTTGAGAAGGAATCAAATGTGACTTTTTTGTGTTCACTGAGAATCCCAGTAGTAGAAGACAATGAACAAAATGCAGGTATTGAAGTAAAAGGTCTTTGCTGTCTGCCTGAATTAGACAGTCATCCAGATAGGGGTACATCTGAATCCCCTGAAGTCTGCAGTAAGCTACTACTGGAGCCAGGCATTTGGTAAAAACTCTGGGCGCAGTAGATAAGCCAAATGGCAGTACAGAGAATTGGAAGTGTCTCGAGCCTGCCTTGAATCTGAGGTACTTTCTGCATTGTTGCCTTATGGGGACGTGTAAGTAAGCCTCTTTTAAGTCCAATGTTACCATCCAAGCATCTTGTGAGAGCATTGGGAGAAGTTGTTGAAGTGTAAGCATCTTGAATTTTGGAATTTCCAAAAAGGTGTTTAATATTGAGAGGTCCAGAATAGGTCTCCAGGAGTTTTGTTTTCTTGGGACCAGGAAAAGTCTTGAATAAAAACCTTTCCCCACCTCTAGAGGTGGAACAGGTTCTATGGCTCTTAAGGCTAATAAAGCGTCCACTTGATTTAAGGCCTCTGTCCATTGATGTTTTGGCGGATCTGGCCAGCCGGAAGGCCTTGGCAGAGTGTGAAAGTGGAATCTGTAGCCTTTCAAAATCACGTCTAACACCCATTTGTCCTGGGTAATGAGAGTCCAATTTTGGTAAAAAAGAGAAAGTTTTCCTCTGAGAGGGGCATCCAGGGAAGGAGGACCTGTAGCCCAACAGAGGGAGTCATTGGGTCTGCTTTCTTTGAGTTTGAGGTCTGTCTTCTCCCCTTCTAGGTGAAGAAGCAGTCCACTGTCTAGATCTGTAAGAGGCCTGAGCCTGCGCCCGAACTCTGGAGCATCTATATCTTCCCCTTTGAGGCCTGTCAGAAGTGGGAAAAGACCAATTTTTGGAGGGCCAATTTCTAGAAAATCTAAGAGGCTGTACTTGCAAAAAATCTTTTGCAGTCTGCATAGACTTGGCTTTTTCTTCCATCTTTTTAATAACCTCCTCAGCCTTAGATCCAAATAAGACATCATGCTGAACAGGGGCATCTAGCAATTTAGCCTTAACTTGTTCAGGTAAATTCTGCTCACGAAGCCAAGCATGTCTCCTGATAACAGTACCAGAGGCAGCAGCCCTGCAGGAAGCCTCTAAGGCATCAAAACCACAATGTAAACTATGTTTGCTAACTTGTTCAGTTGCATGCAACACATCCTGTAATTCCTTGTCCTCAGCACATGCAGGAAAGGTAGAAAGCCTTTGTTTTAAAACAGATAAAAGAAACTGTTGATACTTAAACATGTGAAACTGGCAATTTAAAGCTCTAATAGAAAGGGTAGCTGAAGTATAAACCTTTTTGCCCACCTGTCCAAGGCACGAGAATCCTTTTCAGAGGGGATAGGATTCTTAGAGGAGGCGGCCTTAGCAGCCTTGGAACCCTGCGAAATAGTTTCAGGATCAGCAGAAGGGTTCTTAAATAAGAATTGATGGTAATCAGGGACCCTGTAAAATCTATCAGGCTTAGAAGGAGCAGACGGCATGGAATCAGGATTCAAGTTAGCTTCAGAGAAGGCATCATCCACAATGTCAAGTACAGGAGGAATAGCTAAAGGCCTGTGTTGAGGGAGAAGAAGAAATTCCCTAAGTCTCTTTTTGGAAGCAGAATAATCCTGACCTTCCCAATGAAAATGCTCCCTCATCTCATGCAAGGTTTCCCCAAAAGAGAAATCTTCAGGGGGAGAGGCAGAGGGAACAGAATCCTCTGCATCCGAATCCTCATAAGAAGGAAAAGAGTAATCCTGATCAGAGGAAGAAACTGAAGATACAGAAGCCTGATCAGAGGAATCATAAGGGATATCCTGCCTAGGCCTTTTCTCAGGAGGAGGGTGAGAGCCCCTAATCATAGATAATAAATCCTCAGCCATCCGTAGTAATTGCTTCTGAGTCTTAGGAGCTGAATCCGAAGAAGCTTGAGCAGAAAGTCTGGGTTTAACAGGAGTCTTTGACTTAGCCTTTGTCTTTGTGGAAATAGTAATATGTGAAGACCTGAAGACCCTCTCAGAAGCCGGTACCTGCACAGCGGTTCCGGACCCATCTGAAGGAGCGACGTCCGAAGGTCCTGCAGCAGACAAATTACTAGGCCTAGATGGCTCCCCATGGGAGTCCGTGTCGGCCATCGGTTCTGAAGTGTCGGACGACAGGGGCTGCAAAAGCGCCTCACTGACGACCGCCGAACCCGAAGCTGGCTCCGGCTGCAAAGTATCCTGTTTGGACCTCGGAGGCCTGTCCTTGTCTTTGCGTTTCTTCTGTATTCCGGTAGTCGGTAAAGTATCCGACGACATCCTATAATTAAATCGTCACAAGTAATTCAAGGCCCAATCGTACCTACGCTTGATAGTGCGAGAATTAAACCTGGCACAGAACCGACAGCAAGAAACGTCGTGGTCAGGGCCTTAGCAAGGTAGACAGTAAGAGTGGAAATCTTTATGAGGTATTTGTTTTCCACACGATAGACAATTATTAACTTTTTCTGACATCGAAGGAGCAAGAAAAAGGTTTCCCCAATGGGGTACTTAGCTTTGAGAAGAGAAGCAGAAAACTTTGGACCGACGACAATTACACCACGTTGTCTTGAAAACGCCAACCAACAACTAGTGAACTGCTTTGCACCGCACGGCAAGAAAGACTGGAGAAGATGGCGTTGGCTGTCGGCTTTATACCCATGCGTTCTGACGTCAGGGTACTTGCTGATACAGCCGACGCCGGACCCAGACTTTGATATTCTGGCTGACCTCGGGCTGCCTGCCGGCAGGAGTACCCAACAGTTATGACTGCAACAGTGAAACACGAAGAACATCCTGTGAGAGATGCACTTATATAGCCAAACTGGAAGCAAAGCTCTCTTCACCCAAGACTGGACTGGATTAGACAGTCAAGAGGAGAGGGTAAACACTTGCACGACACCACACTCATCACATAGTCCCTCAAAACCCACACCACCAAAACACACACCTACATTCGTGGAGGCTCTCAATAAAAACCTGCCCAAGCATCAGGGACATCGAAAGCATAAACGCAAGCAAACTCCACCCCCCCCCAACACAACCCAAATAACACATAGCCCACAAACTCAGTGTGCCCCTCAACCACAGCCCATAAGGCATAACAACGTACCCAACACTCTAGTCATAGGTGACTCTATAGTCAGGCACACTGATGTTCCACTCACAAGACTAAACAAGGAGAAAGTTACTGTCAGCTGCCTATCAGGTGCCAGGATCCACCACATAACGCATGCACTGAGGTCACGCCACAATAAGTACAAATATAACACTGTCATTGTCCATGTTGGTGTGAATGACCTGAGACGTACCTCCCTGGACTACATGAAGAGAGACATGGAGGAGCTCTTCGATCTTGTATCCCAGGCAGGTATGACCCTAACCCTGAGTAGCATCCTGCCATCACCCAGAATTATACCACAGTACAAGAACAAAATGACTTCAACAATTGGCTAAGCTTCTGGTGTCATTCTAAGGGGATTCAGTATTTGTCTGCCTGGGACGACATGATCGACAGTCCACGATGCTTTGCCAGAGATGGCCTGCACCTGTCGCCCTTAGGATTCCGGATACTGGCTAAGACTCTTGCCACCCCTATAGTGCCTTTTTTAGGCAAGGTTCAAATGACAAATTCACCACCATAACCGGTACAAGCAAGGAAAATCTGAGGGTAATGCTACTCAATGCTAGAAGTCTAAACCTGAAAATGCACTCACTCGAGGCACTCCTTAAAATGGAGAACATTGACATCTGTGCAGTGACAGAGACCTGGTTCAAAGCTCCAGAGAGCACCCCTGCATTACCAGGCTTCAATTCATACCACACCTTTCGGCCACCTAACCCAGAAAGAAGGACTAAAGGCGGAGGCGTGTCCATATTCATTAAGGATATCCACACCTCCAGGCTAGTTGCACAGCATAATGCATCCGAGATTATCCAAGTGCAACTAACTCTGGGCAAGACCGCAATCCAAATTGTAGCTTGCTACAGACCCCCCACCATGCCCCAGGATTCACACTCCTCATTTCTTAATACACTGGAAAGTATTAGGGTACAACCCAACACCCTAATAATGGGCGATTTCATCTACCCCACCATTAACTGGGAAAACTACTCATGTACCAACTCTTTTGCTCAACGTTTTCTAGAATTCATAAATTCCAACGCCTTGGATCAACTTATTCACACCCCCACCAGGGGCAGCAATATCCTAGACCTGGTCATCACCAACATGGGAAACCGGTGTTCCACACCAGAGGTCAATTCCTCGTTGGTCAGATCCGACCACAAGCTAATCAGCCTAGACATCCACATCCCACCCCCAGCCTCAATTAGGGAAACCATCGTAAAAAACTTCTCAAAAGCCAACTTCACACTTCTTAAGACAGAAGTGGCAAACTTCATGACACCCATGCAGACGGACAATAGAGGTATGAATGCCAAATCCTACACAAATGCACTTTATAAGCACTTACACGAGTGCATGGATCATGCTATCCCTAACAGAACCAAGATGTTAACCTCCAAAAAAAGGAAGCCAATCTGGTGGTCCTCTGCCATAAACAAACTCTACAACAGAAGAAAGAAACTGTTACAAAAAAGAGTAAAATCCCATGACTGGAGGAACTCCCTGGTCAACCTCAGTAAGAAGTCAAGATCCCTCATAAAATCCTCCAAAGCTAGTTACGAAAACAAATTTGCCACTGACTCTAAAGACAACCACAAAGCATTCTATAGCTATGTCAAGAATCTAAATGGGAACACTCAGATCTGCTCTGAGTTACAGCATAGTGGCACTAAATATACAGAACCAACTGATATTGCCAACATCCAAGCAAATAGGTTCAGTGCTAACTTTACCCCCCTCTCACCCCCTAGAGGGCCCATCTCTATACCGGAAGAATGCAAAGTTCCTATAATCACGGCTGCACAGGTAAAAAAAACACTCTCCAAAGCCAAGAACACAGCATTCATGGGACCTGACAATATCCCAGGCTGCATTCTACACGAACTACAGAATGAACTGGCACCCTACCTAAGTATCATGTTCAATCATAGCCTCACCTCAGGCTTTGTACCCACTGAATGGCGCACCGTGACAGTTGCCCCACTCCACAAAGGGGGAGCCACGACGGACCCCGGGAATTACCGCCCCATTAGCCTGACGAGCCTGGTCTGCAAGGCCATGGAACGTATCATCATGGAACTCATAAACAAAGACATTGGTAATCTCCAAACTCTGGACCCTATCAGTTTGGATTTGTAAAAGGCAGATCATGTCTCCTAAACCTGAGTGACTTCTTTGAAGCAGTCACTAAAGCCATAGATGATGGTAAAATGGTTCACACAGCTTACCTAGATCTCGACAAGGCTTTCAACACCATCCCCCACTCTGGAATTATAGATAAGCTCACTAAACTAGGTATAAATCCCTATGTTATAAGATGGGTTGCCAACTGGCTCACGGACAGAACCCACACTGTGAAAGTAGCGGATTCCAAATCCGACATCAGACCAGTGACAAGTGGAGTACCACAGGGTTCAGTCCTGGGTCCTCTCCTGTTTGGTATCTACTTCTCTGAAGTGCAGGCCAACACAGAAGGTCTTTGGCTAATAAAGTTTGCAGATGACTGCAAACTAGGAGCCATAATCGAAACTCCTAACGATGTGGACAAACTACAAAAGGGCCTCACTGAGACAGATTCCTGGTGTCAAAGCAATGGCCTGAAGCTCAATGCCAAAAAGTGTATTGTCATCCCCTTTGGTAAAAACACTGTACCCATGAACTACCACATAGCTGGGTAGTCTACTTAATGCCGAAAATGTGATGAGACCTTGGGACACAGGTGGACAGTAGTCTCTCCTTTGATAATCACATCACCACAGTGGTCAGGAAATCCTTCTACGTGGCTCATCTCATCACAAAAGGATTCTCATCCAGAAAAAAAGAGGTCATTGTTACCCTCTACTCATCACTCATTAGACCCATTATAGAGTACAACGCCCCTTTTGGTATGTACCTCACAAGACATCTACAACAACTGGAAAGACCACAGAAATACCTCACAAAGAGGATTACTGGCCTCAAACAGGTGCCCTATGTAGACAGTCTCAAAAAAACTACAGCTTTACTCCATCGCATATCGCCTACTCAGGGGCGATCTCTGCCTAACATACAAAGCTATGTCAAACCCAGAGCTGTTGGACATGCTCCACTTAAAGAAATCCTAATCCCTCTGAGCTACATGCTCTAGGGACCTTAACCTTGTCACCACAATAAACAGAACATGCTAGAGGGATAGATTCCTGTCCCAGAGACTTCCCATACTCTGGAACAGACTACCTATCTATGTCAAACAGAGCTCCTCATTAGCACTCTTCAAGAAAAATCTTGATGATTGGATGGGAAATGGGAAATTCACCCCAGGGATCACTTCTGTGGCTCTGCTCCGACAGGGGCACAGAAAAATAATTTTCTTGGGTGGCGAAAGCCAGGGTACATTTTTTGGCTAGGCTTGTATGGGCCCTAGGGCCGATAGCCTAGTACCTACCTATGAACCTATGAAGTGGATGTGGTGACACGTGGCTGTTGGGCAGCGTTAGGATTAGATGTTGGGGAATCCTTAGTTAGAGATACTACACTATCTATAAGAGATGAATTGTACTGCAGTTTCGAGTGACGAGTTATTAGGAAAGAGGTTAAGTTTCAATTTATGGCCAGGATGCAAGATTTCTTTAATGGCTGTCCAGAATTTTTTAGGGTTGTATTTACTTTTATTATGAAAGTAGCCTGAGGTACTTTATGCAGCTTTTTTTTTTTTTTTTGCCTGGGTATCTGGATGATTACAAAAGTACAGTTTTGTACCTACCATAAATGTAGATGTTCGAGTGCTAATACAGCTGCAGTCATAACAGATGGGTTCTCCTGCCGTCAGGCGGGTCCTCGGTCGGCCGAATTCCAAAGTCTAGGTCCAGCGTCGGTTGTTGTCGCTTTCTTTCCTGACGTCAGTGCGACAGGGGTATATAAGACACAGCCGACGCCATTTTCTTCAGTCTTTCTTGCCCCAGATGTCAGGTGCCCCCAGGAGGAAGGCAATATATATATATATATATATATATATATATATATATATATATATATATATATATATATATCAAATATATAATCATGCATTGCAATATAATCAAAAACCAGTAGTTGCAAGCAAATACATCATAGAAGGATAACCCAATCAAGTTGTAAGATGAGAAGTTAGCCACTAGGTCTGTACCCAGAGGGGAAGGAGGGAGGGAAATCGGGACTGCAGCTGTATTAGCACTCGAACATCTACATTTATGGTAGATACAAAACTGTACTATGTTCATCGTGCATACAGCTGCAGTCATAACAGATGGGTAGAATCCCAAAGCTATGCACAGGGTGGTAGGCACTAGGTGGAACTGGGAGGAGCCAGAATGCCCTGCAACACGGCAGTGGCAAAGCCTGCTCTAGTTTTGGAGTATAAAGGTATGTGGTAGTGTTTAGTGAAGGTATGCACAGAACTCCAAGTGGCTGCCTCCAAAATATCTTTGGTAGGGACTCCTCTGAGGAAGGCTGCAGAGGTAGCTGTGGCCCTTGTGGAGTGGGATCTGATGCCTGCAGGTACAGATTTACCATGAAAGGAGTAACAAAACCGTATGCAGTGGCCTATCCATTTTGAAATTGTCTGTTTGGAAATTGGCTTCCCTTGAGCTCCTACAGCATAGGACACAAAGAGTTGTTCTGATTTCCTGAAAGGCTTTGTTCTGTCCAAATAGTAACGCAGCTGTCTATGGATGTCTAAGGAATGTAGCAGCCTTTCCTCTTTGTTTTGAGGATTGGGGTAAAAGGTAGGTAAGTGTATGGCCTGATTTAAAGCTACCCTGGATACTACCTTAGGCATAAATGACGGGTTGGTTCGTAGGGAAACCCTGTCCTGATGGAAGATGAGAAAGGGCTGCACAGCCATGAGGGCTTGTAGTTCCGAAACCCTACGAGCTGAGGTAATGGCCAGAAGGAAAGCTGTTTTCCAGGACAAATATTGCAAATCTGTTGAGGCAGCTGGTTCAAAGGGAGGCAAAGTTAATTTTTCTAGAATGTAATTAAGATCCCAGGCTGGTATTGGTTGTTTCCTTGGAGGTCTTATATTCTTAGCCCCTCTGAGGAACTGTCTTAAGAGTGGGTGAGAGAATAAGGGTGGATCAGTGTTGTATTCTGCAGAAATGGCTGAGGCATGGATTTTGATGGAGGAAAATGAAAGTCCACTGTTCAACAGCTCAGCTAGATACTGTAATATCTGAGGCAAATTCAGTTTTCTAGTATCCTGGCCTTTTTTTTTTTTTCTTTCTCATTCCAAGCGCAAAACCGTTTCCATTTTGCGGAGTAAGCCTTTCTAGTAGATGGCCTTCTGGCCTCCAAAATGATATCCTGCACCTCCTTGGAGAGTAGGGTCTGTTGTGGTGTTAAGGAATTTTCCATGCAGACAGACTGAGTGTTTTCAGCTGACTGTGAAGAGTTTTGTAGCTGTGCTGAGTCAGTAGAAGAGGCATTAGAGGTAGGGTCCAGGGAGGAGAATGTGTTAGGCTCCTCAGGAGTGGGTACCAGTGTTGTCTTGGCCAGTCTGGAGCAATCAGTATCATCTTCGGTCTGTCTGCTCTTGCTTTCAAGAGCACCTTGGGCAGAAGAGGCAAAGGTGGGAAGGCGTAAACTGTCCGTGCTGCCCAACTGAAAGAAAGGGCGTCCACTCTCCAGGCCTTTGGATGGAAAGTCCTTGAGCAGAATTTTGTCAATTGATGATTCCTGTGGGAGGCAAAGAGATCTATGTCTGGCCTTCCCCACGCTTGGATTATATTTGTAAACACTTGAGGATGCAACTTCCATTTGTGCCGGTCTGTCATATTTCTGCTTAGATTGTCTGCCAGCGTGTTTTCCAACCCTGGCAGGTACTGTGCTTGAAGTTCGATTTGCCATTCCAGAGCCAAGTTCCAAAGTGACATGGCCAGCCTGCACAGGGGGTATGAATGTGTTCCTCCTTGTTTGTTTATGTACCACATTACTGTGGTGTTGTCTGTTCTTACCAATAATTGCCCTGGATGCAGGAGATCCTTGTAAGCTGTAATTGCATTTATCACTGCTAGCATTTCCTTTTGATTGATGTGAAGGTGCTTTTCCTTTTGGGACCATTTGCCCTGAATGCACCTGTCTGTTATGTGTGCCCCCCAGGTGTAGTCTGAGGCGTCTGTTGTGATGACTTGATTTACTTGAGACTTGCAGAATGGTAGACCTGTGTTTGTTTGGCATGCTTGGGCCCACCATAGAAATTCATTTTGCAAACATGGGATTAGTGGTATTATTGTTTCCAAACTGTGGCTGTGTTGAGACCATAGGTTTTTTAGGTACCATTGAAGTTTCCTCATATGCAACTTTGCACATGGGATTAGAAGAATGCAAGATGCCATGAAGCCCAGAGCCTGCAGGATTTTCCTTGCAGTTAGCCTGGTACAATTTGCTAGTATTTTGAAGTACTGAGTTAGTTGCCCCTGTTTTTCTGGCGTAAGATAGGCCATCTGGGTGTTTGTGTCCAAGTTGGCACCAAGGAAAATTATTTTCTGAGATGGTGTTAGCCTGGATTTCTCTTTGTTGACTGTGTATCCCAGAGAATTCAATAACCGTGTTACATAAGCCAGATGTTCCAGAAGTATGTGTTTGCTGTCCGCTTGGATCAGGCAGTCATCCAAATAAGGGTAAATTTGTATCCCTTGAAGTCTGCAGTAGGCAATTACTGATGCCAGGCATTTCGTGAATACTCTGGGCACAGTAGATAAGCCAAAGGGCAATGCAGAGAATTGAGAGTGGATTGAACCTGCAAGAAATCTGAGGTATCTTCTGCAGCTTTGTCTGATTGGGACATGCAGGTATGCCTCCTTGAGGTCCAATGTTACCAGCCAAGACTCCTTGCCCAGCATGGGAAGAAGCTGCTGTAAGGTGAGCATCTTGAATTTTGGTACGAGTAGAAATGTGTTTAGGATGGATAAGTCCAAAATGGGTCTCCAATCGGTTCCCTTTCTTGGTACCAGGAATAGTCTGGAATAAAAACCTTGACCTTGTTCGTGAGTAGGTACCTCTTGAATAGCTTTCATGTTCATGAGCTTTGAAATTTGTATTTGAGCCTCTGTCCTTTGATTGTGTGGCAGGTTCGGCATGCCTCTCCTTTTTGGAAGAGTGTGAAAATGAAATCTGTAGCCTCTGTTTATAATGTCCAGGATCCATTTGTCTGTTGTGATAATATGCCAATTTTTTGAAAATAATGCCAGCTTTCCTCCCAAGGGTGCTGCCAGCTGAGACTTGCTTGGCATGCAAAGGAGAAAGTCATTGGGTTTGTTCCCTGTATTGTTGTGCGCTGTCTTCGCCACCTCTTGGTGCTGGAGTTTGCCATTGTCTGCCTCTATATGATCCTTGAGATTGTCCTCTGCCCCTTGTGCGGCTGTATCTACCTCTTTGGGGCTTGTCCGTGGCTGGAAAGGACCACTTTTTTGAAGGCCAATTTCTGCTAAAACGTGGTGGTTGTACCTGTAGAAAAGCTTTGACAGTTTGCAAAGATTTAGCTTTTTCTTCCATTTTCCGTAGTATCTCCTCAGCATTAGTACCAAATAATACATCCTTTTGTAAAGGAGCATCTAGTAGTTTAGCTTTAACATGATCAGGCAAGGTTTGTTCCCTAAGCCAGGCATGTCTACGAATGACTGATCCTGTAACAGCAGCTCTACTTGAGGCCTCTAGAGCATCATAGCCACATTGTAAGGTGTGTTTACCCACTTGTTCTGCACTATGCATCATATCCTGCAACTCCTTCAAATCTGGTTGTTCAGGTTGTGACATTTTATTCCTTAATTGTGATAACAGAAACTGCTGATATTTAAGCATATGGAACTGACAATTTAAGGCCCTCATGGCTAGGGTGGCCGAGGTATAAACCTTTTTTCCCCACCTTTCTAAGGATCTAGACTCTCTTTCGGAAGGTAATGGATTCTTAGCAGTAGAGGCCTTCATTCCCTTGGGGCCTTGAGAAATGGTTTCAGGGTCAGCATTATGGCTTTTGTAAAGAAATTGGTGTGAGTTACGAACTCTGTAGTACCTATCAGGCTTGACTGGGGCAGGAGGCAGGGAATCCGGGTTAAGGCAAGCCTCCGAGTAAACATCATCAAGTATGTCCAAGACAGGAGGAATCGCCAGAGGTCTGAGCTGAGGTAGCAAAAGAAATTCCCTAAGTCTTTTCTTGGAATCTGAAAAATCTTGGCCTTCCCAATGGAAGTGTTCCCTCAAGGTATGCAAGGTTTCCCCGAAAGAGAAATCCTCTGGGGGAGATACAGAAGGAATGGACTGCTCTGCATCAGAATCTTCAAAAGGGGAGTAGGAGTGTTCCTCTTCATCAGAATGTTCTGAAATAATGGAGCCCTGGTCAGAAGAGGGAGAATCCTCCTCCACTCTGGGTCTCTTGTCCGGAGGGGGTCGGGAACCCCTGATAAGAGTAATTAAATCCTCAGCCATTTTGAGCATCTGCTTTTTAGGCATGGGACCTGGAGATGGGCCCTGTGCAACAGGCCTCTTGGGATGCATGGCTGATTTGGACTTAGTAAAGGCCTTTATGGAAAAGGAAGATGAGGGTCTGAAGACACCATGGGTGGAAGTGGACCTGTCAACATTAAGAGGCTCAACACTCACAGTGGCTTCGGTAGCTGTAGTCAGGGTATGGGCCGAGGCACCTGCGGTCTCGGTTACAGAAGGCACCGCCAGAGAAGTGTCATCGGTAGTCAGGGGCTGTGTAGGCACCTCGCTGAGAACCGGACCACGTGTAGTCGGTTTTGGCGTGGTGTCGGTGGAGACCACGGACCTCGCGTGTCGGTCTTTGTCCTTGCGCTTTTTGGACAAAACGGTAGTCGGCCTCCGATGACATTTTATAATCAAAAGCTTTACCAAAAAAGTGCTGGGCGAACTCCGCCTGACGCTTAATAGTGCGTTTATTGAAAGTAGCACAAAAGCGACAGCCCGAGACATCGTGGTCTGGGCCTAAACAAGGTATACAGAGGGAATGGAAATCCTTATGCGGTATTTGCTTCCCACAAGAAATACAATTGTTAACTTTGTCTGACATCGGTCTGAGGCAAGAAAAGTTTCCAACGGGTACTTAGCTTTAAAGAAGACTTCGGTTTCCAAATTTTCGTAATTTCAGGAGCTGGCCGACCGGCACTTGCGAACTGCTTCTGCTTCGGGCACTGCGCAGCAAAAAAGACTGAAGAAAATGGCGTTGGCTGTGTCTTATATACCCCTGTCGCACTGACGTCAGGAAAGAAAGCGACGACAACCGACGCTGGACCTAGACTTTGGAATTCCGCTGACCGAGGACCCGCGTGACGGCAGCAGAACCCATCTGTTATGACTGCAGCTGTATGCACGATGAACATCTACATTCAATACCTCAATTCAGCATGCACTACATCCTCCAGGGTTGGTAATATAGGAGGGATGGGAGTGGAATGAGGAATATCCATTTGTAACATTGTAATACCTCCTCACTTCAGGGGGAACATCTATTTGTTCCCATAAAAATACCTCATTCACCCCGGAATTGGGCTGGTTAAATGAAAGTTCCTCCACAGGAGTATAAAAATTAAAGTTTTCCTCACAATCACAGAGTTAGGTTTGGGAATCTGTAGGTGAAGAAGTCACTTCTATGTCAAAATGAGAACCATCACACCCTATTTCTGCAGGAATAATGTGACCGGGAATGCCCATCTGTAAAAGCTACTGCATACCAGAATTTACTGCCTGTAAAGCTTGTCTAGCCAAGGTAAAGAACACATCCTACATAACATTGTTCTTATGATGAAGTTACTGTTTAACTTTTGTTTTTTTCTTTCTTAACAAGAGTTCCAAGAGAAGATGACAGACTTGAAGGAGGGATGTCTTCCTGGTCTAATGGTCTCTTGCCCAGTTACACGGATTAGAATCTCAAGAGTCTCCCAGACCCAGAGAAGATCATTCTCCCATACATGTAAAGGGCACTGAAACAGCTGAAGAAGCTGTAGCTGACCCCTGGAAGCTAGAAGGAAAGTGAGTGGTTTGTGAGGAAACCAATGGCACTGCAGGTTCATCCACTACTGGCTGATGTGAGGACTGAGTCTGCGACAATGGCAAGGACTCC
The DNA here is from genome assembly GCF_019279795.1 of Protopterus annectens. Taxonomy (NCBI): domain Eukaryota; kingdom Metazoa; phylum Chordata; order Ceratodontiformes; family Protopteridae; genus Protopterus; species Protopterus annectens. The sequence goes on along the minus strand of NC_056730.1, from coordinate 581,662,672 downwards.
TTATTATTTTTTTTTCTTTCTAGGCACTGTGGGAGATGACACAGCTGGACTGTAGGAAGCATTCATGCTGTAACTGGGGAAGAAGCAGCAAAAGCCGTGCGTGTGTTGCTGGAGTGAGATGGTCAGAAGGAAAGTTGTCACTCAAGAGTTCACAAGCAGGACATGTACACTCACACCACTGTCCCCAGTCCCTTAGGTTATAAAAAAATAAAATTAGAACAAAAATTCCCAATCAGTATTGTTCCAGCAAATGAGCAATCACTGTGAATCAAAATGGCAAGTAGGTTGTAGTGTAGACGAACAGACATTGCTATTTTTTTTAAAGGGAATAATTTCAGAGTGGGAACAGAGTAGGTAACAATCCATATAGCTTAAGGGTTACTGCAGCAGTGGAAATGATGATGATCATTTTTTTTTTTACTACAACACCATTGCTAAACTTGTTTTTAACTGTTAGCTATGGTCTATGATGTGTTGCATTTTTGGGGGGGTTTGGCATATTCAGAAAACATCACCAACAAATACACCTGCAGGAGATAAATTTCCCTGGGTAATCAACTTCAGTGTTTATACAACTTTGGTAAAAGCCTCCAGGTTTTCTCCTGTGAACACCATGCTCACTTTATTTAACATAAAACTCCCCCAAAAGGCCTGAAATGTTAGCTACTTCCTCAGCCATGCAAACATTTTTAATAACAGGCCAAGAGACACCCAAATCCTTCTCCAGAAGGAAAGCTTTCTTGTCATGTGACAAGAAAAAGATTTAAAGGCAAGTGTCACAGAAAAAAAAAATGAAGAAACCAAATAAGACAGCGGTGAAAGATTTTATGGACAGATAGCATGTGGCCACTGTGATACCTCCCAGTCCTTGAAGGGCCTGATGACTCTGGTTGTAGTTAGGTGCAGAACTGTCTACCCCAAGCCCTAGGGCATCCTCACCTGCTGGGTCTCTATAAAGGTTGACAGTGGGATTGCCACCTTGCAGCACAGTCACGTCTTGTTGGTATTAATCAGTTAGTCACACTAGAATGCCAGACTCCATGTGTCTACATGGAAGGACAAGATAATGCTAAGCATTGATTACAATATTATACAGCTTTACAAAAGCTGGAAAAATTAAGAAAAACAACAACTGTTATGGAGATTTACAAAAAAGAAGTTGAAGTATCTGCAAGGATCAGCAGTCCCGTATCCTCTCAGGCAGATGACATTTTTTTGGATGTCTGCCTCACAGATATCCATCCAGGACCTAGCCCTCTGATTACAAAAATCTTCCAAGTATTATGTCACAACCTGATAAAGACTACTACATTAAGTCTACGTCCTTTGGAGTCCTCCACTTTGGGCAATACACCACCAAATAAAGACAGACAACACCCAGTGAACTGTATGCCTGAATCAGAGCTCAAAGAGAAGGACTTGGACTATTCCAGTCAGTTTTACTTTCCCCTAAAAGTAAGACATAGATAGGAAAAAATCTTTACCATTTGGTTCTCCTCTGGAGAGTGTCTACTTTGAACAACCCTCAATTTAACGAGGGAGCATTTTAAGTAGACTTCCAAATACATACAAAAAGGTACCTGGAACTGCTGGGCAAACAGCAGCCCAAGCCAACAGCTGTCCCTCTAGTTTTTAAATTTAAAGATGGATTTAAAATGTTTCTCTTGAGCTGGATTCCCAATCTCTAGCCTCAAGAAAGCCAAACAAACAGGTTCACAGGTAAATACTAATCTACCTGCACTTGCAGGTCATTTTAAGCCTAGTCAACTTCCATTCCAAAGTGAGAATCAAATCCTGTGTTGTGTTTCTGAGGTAAACACTATTATATCAACCCCCAACAGGTTCAAAGAAAGGTTCAAATATTTGTAAAACAATGGAAGTGTCTGACCCTGATGTTATACCATTAGATGTTAAGGGAGTGTCCCAATTACTCTCTGGGTTTGAACTCTCTTTCAAATGACAGAGAAATAAAGGTTCTCGACTGTCTGGATGGATAGTATGGGGAAAAAGTGTACATTTCCTCCACAACAGACATCAGGGCAATTAAGTGTTAGACACAAAAGCTACAGTACCAAGCTGACACCCTTAGGCAAACAGAGGACACGATGGCTGATGGACCTGTAGAGATAGTTAAGAACAAATATTGCACAGGATACCTCAAATGGTAATGGAATGGAAATAAATAGTGGAGAGGAGGAAGATGCCAGAGCAAGTCACAAGATGGTAGAAGAGGGAATTATTCTGACTACTAAATATATCAATGTCCCACTATCTTCTTTTAGATGTACATTCTGGGCCCCCTCTCTGCATACCTTTCAGCTGACCTGCTGCTGCTTTTTGTCCATACTGCACTTAACATCAAAATCCATGGTATTACATCCCTGAGCTGGGATCTCCTCAGGCGTAGGTGGGTTGGGAAGGGGAGGTTGAAACGTGGAACAGAGTATATAGCAGCGTTAAATGTACTGTCATTACCCAGGAGCTTTTTTGGGATGTCCTAACAGGGTTTAAAGACATGTATCACCACACATTAAAACAGTCAGTTCCAGTTCTACCATGTACTGCTGAAATTTAGTGGTATTCTGTCCTAGAACAACATACTACCCCCGATCATCATCCCGAGCCTGTCAAATCACAGAAAGAAGACACACCTCCTTCCTTGAATGGGTGAGCATACAAAGTCACTCTTTCACATCCCACCCTCCTCTGTTTCTACAGTGACCAAGGTGCTGACTGATCGTAAGTTATCTATGCTTCATCTATCTATGTCATGCTCCCTTATCTTTCACCACATACTAGGAGGCAGACTTTCTCGCTCAAATAAAAACGGTTCCACGTGGCCACAGATCTATAGCAAGAAAACTGACTGCATGTGGCTATAAATTTTCTCAGTAATCTCTCTCCTGCCGCTTCCCACAACTGGTTTCCATAACACTAGCCATCGTGAAACAAATCTTATAGGCCAGAGTTGAAGAAAGGGTTTCCTTAACAGAAAGGGAGAGAGGGCTTTTATTCAATGTCCTTCTAGTGCCCAAAATGGACAAAGATATACTGTGTGTGAAATCTATGAAAACTTCAAAGATGTTAACCTCGCATGCCTTCTTCCTCTGTTTCTGCAGAATGTTTTCATGGTGACCCAGGGTATCAAGGTTGCTTATCTTCACATCCACATTCTCAAGGACCATGGGGAGTTCTTAAGATTTACATCATCAGGCAATTTCAGCTTACGTCCTTGCCATTTGGGCTGTTCACTGCTCCCAAAATATTTACCAAATGCTTAGTTCCAGCATTTGCCCACATCAGGAAAAGGGGAACCCACATTTACACATATGTGGACACAGGCCTGGTGAAAGACAAATCCCAGGAACAGCTTCACAGTTCACTGAAATATACAATCCACTGTCTAAATACAGAGGGATCCAGCCCGTCTCCTGCCTCCACCAAAATATTTTTGGAGACAGCACTGGAATTAATACAGATTGTGATATTAACATCTTTAAACTAAGAATGAAATCAATGTCCCAAGTCATTCAAGTAAGTATCTTTACCTCAGCTTTCAGTACAATCCCATATGTGATAGATGGGTATCTTTCTATTCTGCTGCTACATTCTAAACTTTATACAATGGCACTGAGAGATATTTTACTATATTGCTACAGTGTAATATAATCTGTGTATTCCAGAACTGTCTCAACAGGAAGAAGTGGAGCTTCTTCCCTGCAGGAAGCCTGAGACATCCTTATCAGCATAAGTAGCCCCAGCTGCAGGCAGTAGGTGAAGCAGCAGTTGAGAAGGCACTGGAGAGTGGTAGGGCTCATGCCAGTGCCTCATGAACTGATTGAAAGACTGAATGAACTGGCAGGCTCCACACCTCAAGACACCAGAGTCTCCATCTCTCAACGTCAATGACTTCCTGCTCTGATGCCCTTGGACAGGGCTCTCAATAAATGTCTTCTGGCTGGTTTGGTAGTGTGCTGGTCCCATGTCCCCATTCCATCTCCCATTATACCATTATATGTGCACAGATGCTACTATGCCATGCCTACTCATTGCACAATGTCCCACAGCCTTTCCATCATTAGTTGTCCACCATCTGTCTGCCTGTCTTCCCCTCCCTTTATGAACTCTGTTTATGTGATCACCCCACCCTCCCTTGTCTTCTCTGTTTTGCCATATCTCTTATCCTTTCCCTAAATGACACTCCTACCCTTACTGCTCTATATCCTTACCCTCTTCCTTATATTTTTCAGAAAAAGGGGTCCTCTCCCCCAGAAATTAATGTCTATGGAACTATGGAAAATGAGGTAGGGTTGACCCACCATAAGAGCTTGCAATGCCGATACTCTTCTTGTAGAGGCAATCAGTAAAACTGTTTTCCATGTTAAGAACCTCAAGTCAACCAGATTAGCTGGTTCAGATGAATTAAATGTTTGCTTCTTTAACACAAAATTACGATTATAAGGAAGGGCCACTGGTTTACTTGGGAGTTCTCTTGTGAAAACCCCCTTTTCAAGAACATTTTGACATTTGCCTGCCTCAAAAGAGGAGGTTGCATGAGCAGACATGCTGAAATGGCCAATACATGAATGTTGATAGAGAAATAATAACAATAATAATAATAAAATAACATTTTCACATGAGACTACCTCGAAAGAGGAGGATCTATGGGCAGGCATGCTGAAATGGCCGAAAAATGAATGTTGATAGAGAAATAAGAAAGGCCACAGGATAGTAACTCACACAAATACTGTAAAACCAGAGAACAACTAGCATTGAATGGGTGCTGGTTACGTTGCTGGCACCAACTAGAAAACCCTTTCCATTTGCTAGTATATGATTTTTTAGTAGCAGGCTTGTTTTGCCTTGATTAGTACTAGCTGCATGTCCTCTGTAAAGAGGTGCCTGAATTGAATTAAGACCCTATCATCCAGGCAGTTAACAGAAAATGATTTATGTCAGAGTGTATCAAACACCCCTATTCTTGTATGAGTAGACCCAGTCTATGAGGAAGCTTGTGGTAAGTTCCTCCCGAAAGAAGGAAGAACCACAATTGCCTAGACCAGAAGAGAGTCAAAACAATGATCTTGGCGGATTCCTTCTGAATCTTCAGAAGTACCCTGACTATTTGGGTCTATATCACAAGACCAAAGAGGTGTTTAATCGAACACCTCTTTGTCGACACAAAGAGCTAACACACTAAAGTGCAAATGCTCAAAACAGCGAATTCTTTCCCTGGGAAATTGGTTTGTTGGTATATTTATATATATATATATATATATATATATATATATATATATATATATATATAAATATATATTGGAAGTTGGTATATTTAGTTAGGGAGGGTGTGGGGGGCACAGCCCCCCACATTATGTTTGAAAGTGTGTGTGCTTGTGCTACCGAAGAAATCTGTGTTTTGAGCGTTCGCGCTTTAGTGCGTTCGCTCTTTGTGTGTCGCCAAAGAGGTGTTCGATTAAACGCCTCTTCGGTCTTCTGATATAGACCCGGATATTCGTTGATAGGGCTGAAAAGCATAAGGAACATTCCTGTCCAATGAAAAGAAAGGGCATCTCTCTCTGAGGCCTTCTTACATAGAGTCCTAGAATAGCATTTTGCCAACTGATTGTTCAAGGAGCAGGCAAGAAGAGTCTACTTAAGGAACTCTCCACAGATGGACCAAATGTTGGAAGACGTCCTGATCTAGTTTCTATTTGTGTCTGCCTGCTCTGGTCCTGCTCAGCTTTTCTGACACACAATTTTGTTCTGACAGAATGTAGAATGTCTCTAGAGTGAGATTGTGCTGTCAAGCTATATTCCAAGCTAACATGGCTAGTCTGCAGAGGGAGTACGATCTGGCTCGCCCCCTTGCTTGATGTACTACCTGACTGTGGTATTGTCTGAAACCACCTAAATAGGTCCCAGGGGCTAAAAATGGTTCAGAGAATTGAGTGCCTTGATCAGGGCAAGCATCTCCTAAACATTTATGTGCTTGCTTCTGTCCTTGGTGCCCCATTCCACTTGCACTTTTATCTCTCTTAAAACTGCTCCCCAAATAAAATCCAAAGCATCTGTGGTACTGATTGCTTTACAGAAGGGAGGGAGAAGGTGAGATCTGTATTTAAGGCTATCTGTTGTCTCCACCAAAAGATTTCTCTTCTGACAATCCCCAGCAATGGCATTTGAAAAGATAAAGGGTGTTGATGCTGGGATCAAAGAGATTTCAGATGTCATTGTATCTTTCTCATGTGAAGTCTTGACAGGGGTACCATTAAAAATCACAGTTGCCATGAGACACAAAATCCTGATGTATTCCTTCACAGTGGTCAAAGTTTGTGTGGAAAACCATACACACTGATCTCAATAAAGATTTCTTTTTCCCCTGTGGAAGACAAGCTCTTTGAACTGAGGTGTCTAGATGACATCCCAAGAACACATTGCTGTGAGAGGGAGTCAAGAAATACATTTGAATAATCTCTTGTAATCCCGGCTTCTGTAAGAGATCACTCACCCAAGAGAGAGATTCCTGACACTTTAAAAAAGACTGCAAAGATAAGTAATTGGACTAAATAAGGGGAAATAACTGGAACTAGACACATTGTGAACATGCTTGGTGTGGTGGATAATCCAAAGGGCGAGGTAGAGAACTAATAATGTAATCCAGACAAGCAAAAGCTTAAGAAAGGTCTGAAGTCTGGAGGAATGGGTATGTGATAAGCACCTTTTAAATCTAATGCTACCAGGAAATTTAAAAGAGGAAGAAGAGGTAACAGGCTGTGAAGTAACATCATTTTGAACAAGAAAACAAAAAAAGATGATGATAGTTCCAACAAACACAAGTTAGCACTTTTGTCTACTACAATCAGTAAACTTCTTCAGACGAAAGCGCTAACAATAAATTGTGTTTGTTGGAACTATCATCATCTTTTTTGTTTTCTGAAGTTTGTTTTAATATTTGGCTAGTTTCAATCATTTTGAATTAGGGCATTATCACCAGAACTGGTCTCCAAGCAATTTCTTTCTCTGGAACTAGGAACATCCTTGAATAAAAGCCCTTATTTACCTGGGAAAGAGGAAGTGGTTCTTTCACTCTTGGGGCAACATCTGATGAAAAACAAGAGGAAACAGAGACCGATCTAGAGGATGAAGAATGACCCCCCTAGAAAGCAGGAAATTCCTCCTACTGCCATCTGTAACCTTAATGAATGATATTCAGAATCCATTTTTCTGAAACAATCTGGTGCCAAAGAAGACTTTCTATAAGAAAAAGGGGGCCAGGGTCTAAAAGCCATCCAGGCATATTGGACTGTCCTTGGTTTTGGAAGGTTTGATGCTTCTTTTTGGAACTCCCTTGAATTTTTTCTTTAACATCTGTTTAATCTGAATTCTGTTGAGCCTGCTTATTCTGTATTCTGCCAAAACAGGAAGATGGGAAGAAAATCCTTTGGACTATTTATAAAAGGAAGGCTAAAAAATCTTAAGAGATTCTCTGAATCAGCTTGCCCCTTTCATCACACTTTTTGATCACCTCTGCAAAAGAGGGAACAAACACTAAATTTCTATCAAAGGGAGTATTCAAAATCGTATTTCTAACATAATCTGGAAGGTTGTGAGACTACAACCATGCAAACCTCCTTAAAACAGTGCCAGTGGCCCTGGAAGAAGTATCAACACAAGTCATACGCACACACACACACACACACACACACACACACACACACACACACACACAGAGCAAACAATGAGTAGTAACCTGTACACTACAAGAAACTAAGTTATTTAAAGCAGTTATAATGCCCTCCACATATTTAGACCAGCTACATAGACAAGGACTAAACGTGATGATGATTCAATTTACAATAAGAATAAATACAGCTCAAGGATGGTCAAACAGGATGATGCAATTGAGCTTCTCCACTTTCAAGTCATCATAGGCAAAATCTCATACCACTTCCTTGTAAGCTACAGGTCCCCCTCTATGACCCATAAACCCATAACACATATTTAAGCATAGTGAAAACATTCATCATCCAACCCAGTACCATATTGGGCAAATTTAATTACCCCACTATTAACTGGGAATTATATACAGCAACAAATGTGCAAGTGCAGAAATTCCTGGATTTTGTGAATACAAATTCCCTGGATCAGATTTGTCAAAACACCAACCCGGGGTGAAAATATACTGATTCTGGTCCTCACTAATATTGGTGAGTGCTGCACCACCCTAGTATAATGTCCTCCGTGGTAAGGTCTAACCACAAAATAGTCTCCTCTGAAGTAAAAAATAATACCTAGAACCGCGGCTAACCTTGGAATGTTCAAGAACTAATCTAAGGCTCACTTTGTAGTATTAAGTGATAACCTGGCAAAATTTCAAGCCCCCATAAACCATGAGAACACTGCTGCTTACACGGAACTGTTCAAAGAAACCCTATACAAACATTTTAACAGCTGCATAGAGGCAGCTATACCCACCAAGAGTAAGTACAGAACTAATTCAAAAAAACAAGTCACCATGGTGGAATCTCAACATCAATAGGTTGCATAACAGAAGGAAGAAAAGCATGGCAAAAATTATGAGGTGTAGCACCCAGCAGGATAAAAGAACTCTCATCAAACTAAACAAACAACTCAAAGGACAAAACGTCTATCAAAGCCAAATATGAGTAAAAGACAACCACAAGGCACTTTTTAGTGATGTCCGCAACCTCAAAGGTAATTCACAATTGTGTGTAGAACTCTTTGTTAATGGACCCAACTATATTGAGTCAGAAGACAGAACAAACATGCTTACAGACAAATAACTGTACCCTCTCTTCCTCTCAACCTCCCCTTAGAAAATGCCATCAAATATAACTCCACCTACTATCACTAGGGAACAGGTTCTCTATGCTCTCTTTAAGGCCAAGAACACTACATCGATGGGCCTAGACAGTACTCAGGATGCCTTCTAAACAGCATGAAACATTAGGCCATCTGGAATTGCTATTTAACTGTAGCCACAGCCTTTGCCCTCACGAATGGAAAACAGCAACAGTCATCCCTCTCTATACAAAGGTGGGCCATCTAAAGACCCCAAAACAACAGATCAATAACTCTCCCAACTCACATATGCAAAACTACGGAAAGAATCATCATGGAAATGATAATAATGACACAGGAAACCTCCAGACACTAGGCACAACCTAACATGGGCTTATCAAGGGCAGGTCATGCTTACTCAACCTGGTGGACTTCTTTGGGAAGGTCACCAAAGCAATGGATAAAGGCAAAATGGTTCACTCTGCCTACATTGACCTAGCTAAGGCATCTGACACAATACAGATCGGGGCACTGTTGATAAAAAAGAAGTTATGTACTCACCATAATTTTCCAGCTGAGTAGTTTTACTTCATTTGTCTTCAACCTGTGGGATACCGGATCCGTATCGGATCCGAGCCGGCAACTTTACTAGCATCTACTCCAAGCTCCACGCTCTTCCCCTTACCCATAATACACCTCCACTACCTTCCAACTCCCAGATCGAGTTTGCTGAATCTTACACTGATAACCCAACCTATAAAATACTTGTGACCTATAAATGCAGCCCGAGGCTGTTCCTACGCCAAAGGTCCAGGGGAAGGAGGGAGGGACGGCTGAAGACAAATGAAGTAGAACTACTCAGATGGAATGTTATGGTGAGTACATAACTTCTTTATCTGAAGTAGTTTACTTCATTTGGTCTTCAACCTGTGGGACAGAGTCCCCAGCTACTATACTCCTGGGAGGCCCTCATGGAAGGATATTCCGGAACACCACGGAAACAAAGGGTGCTCTCTTTCTGGAAGTCAAATCCAATTTGTAATGAAAACTAAATGTATGAGATGAGGACCAAGTAGCTGCAGAACAAATATCATCCAAGAAAACTCTAGAACAAAAAGCTGCAGACGTAGCCATCGATCTAGTAGAATGAGCTCTCACCTGACCAGGAGGGGACATGCCTCTGTCCTTATAGACATGAAGGATGCATGAAGAAATCCATCTAGCAATAGTGACCTTGGAGATAGGTTTCCCTAAAAAGGGTTTAAAGAAGGATACAAACAAATGATCAGATTTACGGAAATTTTTTGTCCTGTGTAAATAGAATCGTAACTGCCTATGAATATCCAGCAAGTGGAATTTGTATTCCATCTTGTTAGTAAAATTAGGAAAGAACACAGGCAAACTGATGGTCTGGTTGATAATGACTGGTGATACCACCTTAGGAAGAAAGGATGGACTGGTCCAAAGGGAAACCCTATCTTTGTGAAAAAACATATACGGAATTTTGATGGACAAGGCCTGCAGTTCTGAAACCCTTTTGGCAGAGTTAATAGCCACCAGAAAACCTGTTTTCCAAGATAAATGTTTCAGATTGGCTGTTGCAGAAGGCTCGAAAGGTGGAGCGACCAAAGCTTGAAGAACCATAGTAAGGTCCCATGGGGGAACATGATCCTTAACTGGGGGGGGGGGGGCATAACAAAAAAGTGCCTTTAATAAAGATTTTACACAGCCTGGAGGAAGCTAGAGAGGCAGAATTCTCTCCCACATGAAAATGAGAAATGGCAGCCAACTGAACCTTGACAGTAGAAAAACTAACTCCGTGTTGAAAAAAGTTGGCTAGAAAATCAAGAATGGCAGAAATAGGAGCCGTGAAGAGGTCTAAACTCCTTTGAGATGCCCAAAAGGAAAAACGTTTTCACTTGCTGCGATAAGCCTTCCTGGTCGAAGACTTATGAGCAGCCACCAAAATAGACCTAACTAAGGAGGATAATCCAGGAGTCCTAGCAATCACGGGAACTGGAGCAGCCAAGCTGTGAACTTCAAACTGTCCAGATTCTGATGAGGAACCCCCGAAGGGTGTGAAATCCGATCATGAATGGGATCCAAGGCGGAGCCAGAAGGTGAGACCAAAGAAAGGGAAACCATACCTGGCGAGGCCAAAACGGGGCAACGAGGATCACTTTGCTCCCCAGTCGACTAGCTTTCTGTAGGAACCTCGGAATAACAGGTACCGGAGGGTAAGCATATAGAAGACTGGGAGGCTAAGCATGTACTAGAGCATCTCTAAGGGACTCTCCGGCAAAAAGTTCAGAGCGAAAAATTTGCTGCACTTCGCGTTGGAAGGAGATGTGAAGAGATCACAGCAAGAGTGACCCTACACACAAAAGATCTGTTCCTCTACTGAAAGATTCAGAGACCACTCGTAAGGCATCAGAATAGTCTGACTTAGCCTGTCCGCTAGGATGTTGGACCATCCCAGAATGTGCGTTGCAATGAGAAAGCAACCGGTGGAGATCGCCCATTCCCACACTCTCAGGGCCTCGTGACAAAGGGGGTAAGATCTGGTTGCTCCCTGTTTGTTGATATACCAGACCACTGACATGTTGTCTGACTGAACTGCAATCACTCCCACAGGGAGAAAGGCATGAATGGCCTGCAACGCTAGGAGGACCACCCTCATCTCTAGAACATTTATGTGCAAGCTGGTCTCTACAGGGGACCACAGGCCTTGGACTGTCCTGCCCAAACAATGCCCCCCCCCCACCTGAGTTGGGAGGCATCTGTGGTCACTGTGGCTTAGGCTGGGCATGAAACAAAGGGTCGTCCCTCCAAAATGTCCAGAGAACACATCCACCATATGAGGGACGACTGACAGACTCGACTGAGTTGAATTGGATACGCCAACGGAAGTTCCAACAGGGACCATTGTACAGGAGTCCACTGTAGAATTCTTAAGTGTACCCGGGGCACATGGGAGAAGCGTTATGGTTGCCGCCATTGAGCCTAAGGCCCTCAACATTGATTCTGCCATTGGGAGAGGAGAATGGTAGATCAGAGAGACATGCATCCTCAGGTTTTGTACCCCTTCCGAGGTCAGGAAGTTTTTGCACTTTAAAGTATCTATCCCTGCACCAATGCAGTCTATCACCTGTACAGAATCTAGGAGTGATTTGGATGCATTGATTGTGATCTCCAAACGCAGGGGAAGGATCAAGAAATAATACCTGGTTTGGGAAAGTAGACGCCTGGTGGAAGCAGTGAGGAGCCAATCATCCAGGTACGGATAGATCTGAATCCCCTGAAGCCTCAGGTGAGTCGCTACCACCGCCGTCACTTTGGTGAAAACCCTGGGGCTGTGGTGAGACCAAAGGGTAGGGCTCGAAATTGGTAATGATTGACTCCTAGCCTGAAGTGGAGGAACTTCCTGGAGCTTCTGTGCATTTTTATGTGATAGTAAGCATTCTGGAGATTTAACAAGCACATCCAGTTGTTCTCTTGCAGGTACAACATGATGGACTGTAGTGTGACCATCTGGAACTTCTCTTTGGCAACTGACCGATTCAGGGTAGAAAGGTCCAGAATGGGCCTTAAGTCCCCAGTTCTTTTTGGCACCAAAAAGAACCTGGAGTAGAAGCCCGATCCAGACTGATCTGGGGGGACAGTTTCAATGGCTCATTTTTCTAGCAGCTTGGAAATTTCCTGCGCTGCTACCTCCCTTTGTGTGGGTGGTATGTCCGGGAGGTGTTTGGGAGATTTGGGGGGGACCCACAAAGTGGATAGAGTATCCTCTGGATATGATCTGAAGCACCCAGTGGTCTGATGTTATGGACTCCCATACCGCTAGGTGCAAGGACAATCATCCCCCGGCTGCCTCCAGAGTAGAGCAGTCGGGCCACCCCTCGGGGTTGCTGCCCGGGTTTGTCTGAGAAAGGTTCTCAAGACTCAAAATTCCTCGGACCCCCTCTGCCTCTGGGCCGGCATCCATTTTGTCCCCCTCTGCCTCTGGGGGAAGAACAGCCCTGAGTGTCCCAGGAATACTGTGACTTCTGGAACCACATCTTCTTTTGCCCTCCTTGGTTCTGGGAAAAGGACCTTTGAGGGTTCGAGAAGCGGATCCCGATGGTAGACAGTGTCCTCCCATCCTTCTCACTCTGGACTAACATCTCTCTGATGGTCTTACCGAAAAGAGTTGAGCCGTTATAAGGGGCACTGGAAAACAACGCCTTGAAAGGTTCTGCAAACTGACAATCTGAGCCAGGCGTTGCGCCTCATGGACAAGCCGGACCCAACCACTCTAGCCGCTCCTTCAGTAGCATGTGAAAGGAGTCACATGGACGTGTTGGAGACTGCTTTCAAAGTGGCCATCCTTGCAGAGAATGAGACCCTGTCCTCCTGCAACATGGACTTAGGGGGAGACTCCTCCAGCTCCTTTACCAGGTTGCGCTGGAGTCTCTTGACATGGGTCAGGTAGTTCAGCGCTCTAATAGAAAAGTTAGCTGAAACGTAAACCCGCTTCCCTAGGCAATCATCATCTGCAACTCTTGGTCAGGAGGATGAACAGAGGAACTCTCCTGGGATAATTTCTTCTTAGTGGCTGCTGCTACCACCATAGCATCCACAAGGGAGCACTTGTTCCATGCCTGCCTATCAAAAGGTGGACTGAGAATTTTGTCAGGTCTTTTGGGAATTGGTTCCACGGTGTCCGGCTCTTTCCATGCCCATAAGATGCTCAGGCCCACCAAGGGATCTTCGGAAGGAGACACCCAGGAAGTAGATGGGCCCATGCCGAAAGCCTCCAGGAACACGGACTCGTCAGGAGGAGGCTTGGGGGTAGACCAACCACCCCATTTGTGAGTATTTTCCATGATGTCTCCAAAGCAGACATCCTCGGGAGGTGACCTGGGGGAACCTTCCCCATCATCCAAGTCCGTATCCTCTGTGAGAGACTCGGGAGTCCAAGTGCCTCTTCTTGCATGTATGCTTGCGAGGCACCTCTCCGGTGGGGCTCTCCTGAGAGAACTCGCAAGCCACTTGTTCCTCAGAGGGAACAGTCTACGGCTCCTCCTGCACAGGCTGTCCCACTGGTAAAATGATGGGAATCGTAGAGAGAGCCGAGGGGGCAGTCAGGGGTCTCGATCCAGAGGAGAGAACCCTTTCTACCATGTCAAACGCTGAGGGAGAACGAACTTCCTGTGAAACCAATAAGGAGGCTGGTCTCCCCGGATCTGACAAGGGAATCGGGCCCGCAGTGGATGGAGCTTCGAGAGAGGGAACTTGGCCCGACACAGGCGGAGCCAATGAAAAAAGTTCCACTCCCTCGGATCTGACACACAAGCTCTAGCTCTGAGTGCGCCTCGGATCCGAACTAGTCAGATCCGACATGCTCCAGGCAGCTGTCAGTGTCGAGGAAGCAGGTACCATTGGCACTGACCCCCTGACTAAAGCCATCCTCGAGTCCGAGTATTCCGAACCCGATGGACGGATCGGAGAAGGAGAGATCGGTTGGAAAAAAGGAAGCAAGCTCCCCCATCCTGAGGGAGAGGGGGTTGGCAAGATGCCCATCTGGATCTGAGTATGAATGAACCTCATCATTTTATCCATGTCGACTTCAGATAAAGACTGGGTGGACCTCGACAAGGCCATGGAGTCTGACCTTGTGGGTCGGGGCACCGAGGCCCTAGATGCAGTGTGTGTCTCCTCCAGCTCACGGGAAAATCTCGTAGATCACAGCCAAGGGGAGTCATGGATCCTAAGAGTCTTGACCAGTGACAGGAGGTCCAGAGACCTCTTATGTTTTTCCCTCGACTTTGATTCTCTCTCCTTCTCTCTGCCCCTTTTCTGCTCTGCTTCCGTAGGCTTTTGCACAGGAGGTTGAGTCTCAGCCTGGAAGGCAAGAGAAGCCAGGGGAAGAGAAGGAGGAGAGGTGGCCACAGCAGCCGCTTTGGCCGAAGATGAGGCGACTGTCTCAAAAGAGGGAAGAAGGCCTTTCATGGCCAAATTGGCCTGTCTTTAAGGGCATGCGGGTTAAACCCCGCGTATATAGTGCAGTCTGTGTTAAGATGGGCCATGGCCAAGCACATGACACAGAGTGTTTCCCTCCACAGAGGATAACTTACGGCCACACTCAGTGCATCTTTTAAATATAGGCTTATCAGCCATAGTAACAGTGGAAAGAATAACTGAGAAAAAATATATCTTTATTTCTCACTGAAAACACCCACTCACCACACTCACACACAGAACAAATAGGGGGGGGGAGGGAAGCAAAAAACACACACAACTACTCTAAACTAAGCTAACAACTCTAAAATTAGAAAACTCAATGCACTACGCAAGGGGAGGAGAAAGGGGAAGTTTAGAGGAAAAAAAAAGATTTTCTAAACGTTTTACACCCACTTACAACCTGGAGCTCTGGAGATCACGATGCTTCAGCTAGCCACGGCAAATGAGATTTGGGGGTTGGAAGGTAGTGGAGGTGTATTATGGGTAAGGGGAGGAGCTTGGAGCAGATGCTAGTAAAGTTGCCAGCTCAGATCCAATACGGATCCGGTATCCCACAGGTTGAAGACTAAGATGTCAGGTATAAACCATTATGTCACCAGGTGCATAGCCAGCTGGCTCACAGACAGGACCCAGGAGATTCACAAAAAGGCCAGTCAGAAGCAGAGTCCCTCAGAGATAGATCCTGTGACTGCTCTGTTTTGGCATTTACTTCTCTAAAGTCAAGGCCAATATCAAGGGGCTCTGGCTAACCAAATTTGCAGATGACTGCAAATAAGGAGCAGTCACAGAATCTTCCACTGACACTAGTATTCCCCAGGAAAATAACTTGTATCAGAGCCATGGAGTAAAACTAAATGCCTAGAAAGGCATATCATCCTTTGGGAAGTCATCCACCCCTGGTAACTATCATATTGACAACAAATCCCTAACAGTCGACCCAGAAGTTAGGGACTTGGGGACATATGTAAACAGTAATCTAACCTTTGACCATCACGTGCCTACAGCAGTGAGAAAATCATTCTAAGTTGTTCAACTTACAAACAAAGGTATGGCATCTAGGTCCAAGGAGGTCACTGTTTCACTATACTTAGCATTCATCAGACCTATCACTGAGTACAATGCCCTCTTTGGTATGTATCTAACAAGGCACACCCAACTAATGGAACAACCAGAAAATCCAGAGATTCTTCACTAAAATAATATAGGGTTTCCTCAGTAAAATAATATAGGGTTAAGTAACATGTCATAAGCAGAGCGCCCCAAACTCTACCCTTGTATTCTGTCTCATACAGGCTTTGGAGGGGAGCTCTACTCCTAGCATATAATGCATTGCTGGACCTCACTCTGATTGGCCTCCTGCATATCCACAAAACAAATAGCACCAGAATTACCAGTTCTAAAGACTTAATCCTTGCCTGTGATATAAATAGGACCTGCTGGACAGACAGATGTGTACCAGAGAGACTACCCCTTCTCTGGAACAAGCTCCTCATCCATGTGAAGCAGAGTTCCCCCTCTAACTCAATTCAAATGCAACTAAGACAAATGGATGGGCAACAGGAAATTCATCCCTGGTTTGGCACTTGTCTCTCTAATAGACACAGGCAGCCTATAAATGGTTAATCTCCCAAGGCCCCTGCTTACATTTATTAAGGGTACAAGAACTTGACAATGATCTGAGATGTATGGCTAGGTTTAAAAAGGATCTGATGAAGTCTTGGATAATCAACAGGATTAAAGTGTTCATCTGTTATTATCTGTTATCAGGTTGTTATTCTTTTTTGTGTGTATATTAAAAAGTTAACCAGTGACTCGGGTTCCGCTTGATGTTGTAGGTTCAGCTGCCTCTTTTTTATTATTTTTAATAGCTTAATACTGTCTGCATATAATGCTTGGTCAAATGCTTTTGTTTGTTCACAACAACTTCCACTTTTTGTACAGTCAACAAAAACATGAACCCAATCAGCATATACACTTCCTATACTTCTTCAACATATACAACTGATTTTACTTTTTGGGATTCTAACTATTTTAAGTACAGAATAAAATGGCCTCACAGAGTTATTTCTATGACTCATCTGTATCATATTCTTCTCTATTTTGACAATTCTATCAGTCCATTTGATTGCAAATCATATACGCTTGATTTTATATGTCTGAATTCCCATTCATGCAGAAATATTCTGAATTCCTGACTTTTGCGTTGTGGTTTGTTGTCATCTATAGCAACACCACTTATTCCTGGTCTTGAGAATATAAATTAATGCATTAATCACTTATGTACCAGTTGAGTATGTTAGTTTGTTGACTGCAAGGAACTTGGGATAATATTACACATACAAGACACATGACTTATTTAAATGGAATAAAAAAATCTGCACCTACTTGATTTCATCTGTGATGTGGTTCTGGCTATGCCATTGTTTCTTTGCTTGCAGTGATACTGTAGCCAGCTGTGTACTACATGTTCTATATGAATTGATATCCCAGACCAATACACTACAGCTTGCTCATTCTTTGCACTTTAGTATTCCTAGGTTTTATTCCACGTGTCCTCTCAAGCATCTGTCTAGCTCATTTAGAACTATTATTTTTGTCATCTCTAAACATCAAAAATTAGATGTAACCTAATTCTTCCTGGAAAGAAAAATAAAAACTGTTTTTCTTTCCTTAAGAATTATGTTGTTCAGGTCACTCTTTCACTGTAATGTTTCTCAGCAATGGAACTGCCACTAGATCTCTGGAATTCTTTTATTTTTTCTTATTCTGTCATTGGTAACAGTGATATAATCTAAATAATCTCTAGTTTCTTTTTCCAGAATTTCTTTACACTACTCTGGCAAATAAGCTCTATTTGATTTATCTACTATATGCAATTCTGCCTGGACCATACCTCACTTTCAGATATTTCTGTACATTAAATAACACTATTTGCAAACCTTGGCAGTAAGCACAGAGGGTTAAGGCTCTAAGTTGTTAATCAGCTATTTCCTGTAGTCAATGATACAGGATTTGATTACTCTCACCTTCATGTGCCTACTGTACAACTCTGACTAAGTCAATAAACCAGATAGTGCTACCAGGTCACTCCTGAAAAGGGACACTGTCCAGACAGCTTACTTGGTTAACAGAGTTAAAAGATAATCTGGGAGATGCCTTGTATAAAGACTTTTTGAATGTGCTTTGCCAAAGCTTATAGTCTGTTTGCACCAGATCTACTTTAATCAAGAAATATTCATGGAATTTATTACAGTCATATATTTCTAACAGTTCCATTCATATATTAGGATACTTGTTTTGTGGAATTTTAAATACTCTTCACCAACAAGCAACTTGGTCTTCTCTGGCCGAGTATAGGTCCTATACCACTCTGGAATCTACCTTATCCACATTACAGTATTGTAGAAATCACTACTTCTGTGACTAGTTTTAGTTTCCAAGCATTTCAAAACCATTTCACAGGCTACACCTTGCTCTAACAGATCTCTCAAAAGCACAGTTATCTTCGACAAAAGTTCATAGATATAAGTACTAGGTTAGCTGCATTTGTGGGTCATTTTAAGCCAAGCCAGTTTCCCTATCAGTGCTCAAATTAACCTATCCAATTTGGTTATAGACTGGCCTTATCTACTCATGGTTGATAATTATACATTACCCCTAATGAGAACAAATAGCATCATACCATAGATAATTTGAGATCCATGCATGGGATAAAGCATTTAGGAGCTGTTCATTAGTAGTACAAGGGGCAGTCCTGGAGTACATTTTCTATTTCTCAACCATAGAAATAGGATGCGCTTGAATACAGACAGGTATGAACTTTGCTTTATGTGGATGGGGAGTCTGTTCCTCTGCAAGATATACCTGTCCCTCCAAACTGTTCTGTTGATGTTACAGAAGAGATTTAGATCCCTAGACTAAGTATTTCTGATGTCATCTGACTTGCTGATGTGCAGCAAATCCATCAGTAATGGGTCGGACAATGCCTTGTATGGCAGACACAAGGCACCCCTTAGCAGTCTTAGGATACAGAGTATAGTGTCAAGGCTTTAAGTCAGTCCATGTAATGCATGCTCTTTAGGCCTTGCATCCATTTATTAAGGTATCTCTGTGGGCATTACAGTTGTTACATGTGCCTGGATAGATACATGCCAAAGGGGGCATTAATATTCAATGACTGGCCTAATGAGGGCTGCGTAAAGGAGAACAGTCACATCCCTAGATCTAGACAGAATTCCTTTCTTTATAAGCTGTGCAGAATTGGGATTTCTTACAACCATGGACACATGTTGCTCAAAAGTTAGGCCACTACCCACATAAGCTTCCAAACCTCAAACAACTGGGTCAATTTTTGGGGGCATATGTCAATGTGGTAGTTCCCTGGGGTAGGTGACATATTAGGTGCAAACTGCATCACAATGCAGAATTCTTAGAAACCAATGTAAATGCTTGCTTGTCTTCTGGCTTTGGCTTTTGTACTACTTGTACTACTACTCTAATGTTTTTCGCATCAGGATTCAGTTTCTTTGATGCTGGAATATGATCCTCATAATTCAGATCTTTCACTTTTATTTAAGATGAAGTTATGCCACCACTTTGATATATTTAATGCTTTTATCAAGCTCTTATGTTTTTCTTATATCTGGCCACACAGTAATAATTATTACTACATCTTCAAGCATTTTCAGTTAACTGTATAGTAGCTCTTTAGAACACTTCTAATGTTGGAGAAATACCAAATGGGAGTCCAAATAATCTGTATTTTATTAATACTGTACTAAATGCATAGAACGTTGAGCACTTGGTCATCTATCTTTGTCTGCCAGAAACTCGTCTGCCTCTAGTAATTTGAAGAACCTATCATCTGGCACTGATGAGGTCACTTCAGCCAAAACAGTGAATATGTTTTTTTTAATCATCATTCACAGCTTGTGGATTACTAAAAATGTTAGTCTTATTTCACAAAAGCAACCATATTATTCAACTCGTTAGAATCCTTGATTTGCATCTAGTACGGAGAAGATCTTAGCATTGGGCAATGTTGAGAGCATGTCTTCAACTGAAAGCAATGGGTAATGCTTTCTTCTCATCACTTTATTCAAATATTTTGGATTAATACAGATGTCTTACTTCATGACAGCAATCATACTATTCACCCATTCTGTTAGCTATGACTCCTCCTTAATGACACTCAAGCTTTCCATTTGCTCCAGTTCCTGTCACTTCTACTCTTAGAACTACTGATACTTTTATTGGAAAATGTATCAGTGGAACCAGGATTCCAGTGTGCATGACAGTCTCTAACAAATGTCTTATACCTGTAATTAAATAAATATAGTCATGAAATACATTTCTGATACGGAGCTCTACATTACTGACTTTTCTGCAATACTGGCACTGATTCTTAATGTGTACAGGAATACATTTTCACTTTGCTTTTACACTGTTAATTTCTTTTACCATTCCTGGCCTCTCACAAGCCAAGAAAAAAAAAACAAAATACTGAGGGAATTAGCTCCCTTAAGTACTATAAATTGAAAAAAGATTTTGTACTGTAACGTTCCATTCATATCAGTAACCTTTAATCCAATGACTATTTCAAACCCTCAGTATTACAACATGAACACAGATTTCTTTTCCATGTCTTTTAGACTCAATGCTTCACAAGTGTTGGCAGATAAAATATTACATTTGGCACCTATCTTTAGTGCAAAATTAAACATGCAAGACATTAATTTTCAACATTTCTTGCTAATAATCTGACATTGTCCTCTTGTCTCTTGGTTTCTAGTACATTTTCATATCTTCACTTCAACATCAACAATTAATATGTTTTCACATTTCTGTTCAACAACATGAGCATTCTTTTAACACATGAACCTTCCTTTTACACATCACCTCAAAATTACTCTTTATACTACAGCGTTTACAAAACTGATAAAAACAAGACACTTAATCCTCCCGTGCTTATTGCCATACTTGGGAAATGCGGTTTGAAATTTTAGTTGCACCATACCTCTTACATAATTTGTGGGTTTCCTTCCCACTACAATTACTATTATAATGCATTTTTCATTTCTCACCTTCACCTTTTCAATGGCCTCACGTTTTACTTACACATGCTTATTTCTCCAGTTATTTCCTCAACCTGTATGCTTCAGCAAAACTAGAACTTCCACTGAGTGACCTCCCAAACCTCCTGTATCAGAGGCACATGGGATATATGCAAATGACCCTTATGAACATCAGGTGTTTCAGCTAATTGGCGATTCTGAATGCCCATGACTTGTTTCGTTGTTTTAATGGACAATTTCAGGCCAATAAAGCCAAACCCTACTAGCTGTGGATATGCATATTTCGGCCTTATGACCTCATCAGCACAGCACAAGCAGAGTGTTTGACTAAGCATAAGAAACAAAGGGCTGTTATACCCAGCTGATGTCCATTATCATTAGGGTCACTGCTATTGTCCATTAAAATGACGAAACAAGTCATGGGCATTAAGAATCGTCAATTAGCTGAAACACATGATGTTCGTAAGGGTCATTTGCATATATCCCACATGCCTCTGATACAAGAGGTTTGGGAGATCACTCAGTGAAAGTTCTAGTTTTGCTGGAGTTTTCATTTTGTTTTTACTGATTGTTTTTTCAGTGACCTTCTCATTTATTGTTCAACCTGTATGCTTGTAATTACATTCAATGTGTATACAGTCACTGTTTTGATAAAGCTCCGGTTTGCTTCTGTTAACAGCCTTGGCCTTGTGTGATTAAATCTTATGCCACAAAATATAGTCTTTATGAAATCACACAATTTACCAAATTCACAATCTCTGGCTCCAAAATATCTGTAAAACCTTGTGTCCTTAAAAGAACAAATGCAAACAGCCATAAAATTCCCTCCAGGTTCACAATAATTACTAAATTTCTCTTGTGTGTTGCTATGTTATCTTTCTCCTCTTCTTGAAAGGCATACATATTCAAGGCTGCTTCCCCAGCAACATGCAGAAATGTGGAATGCTGTAATGTTTCAGGTTTCTCAGCTATTCGGCTCTCCATCAAAAATTAAATTAATTTTGAACCCCAATTTTTCAGTTCACAGGTTCTTAGTTACATACCAAGCTAAAGACCAGCAGGGCCTTTATAATCCCAGCCATGCAATCCAACCCCATTGTATTCCTTTGTATCATGGGTGTTTATTAGAAGGGGGTGTGCTTGTTAGGAAGTTTCTAGAGGTTATGTAGGGGGGTATGTTAATTTGGGCATTACTGTCTGCCTCTATCACAGACATGGGGGCCAGACCCAGGGTTAATTTCTGATCTCCCATCCACTGGTCAAGGTTACGCTTAAATAGGGGTTGGGATGGATTCTGCTTCACATGGATGTGGGGTCTCTTCCAGAACATGGGGATCCCGAGACACATCTGTCTCGCCAGCATGTCTTATTTGTGTCACAAGTAAAATTTAAATCCTTGGATATAGTGGTTCTGATGGTGTTCGTTTTGTGGATGTGCAAAAGGTCCATCAGAGTTGGATCCGAGGATATCTTGTATGCCAGGTATAGGTCACCTCTTAGTAGCCTGCAGGAGACAGAATACAGAGATCGGGCTTTCAGGCAATCTATACAGGGCAATGTGTTTATACCTTGGAGTCTCCTGGTAAGGAACCTTTGTGGTTGTTCCAACTGTTGCATATGTTTGCTTGGCTACATGCCAAATGGGACATTATACTCAATGACAGGTCTGATAAGGGCTGAACAAAGTGGTTTTATGACTTTCTTGGACCTGGATGTCATGCCCTTGCTTACAGGTACGGTGACACAGAACAATTTTCTTACTCCTCTGGTCATATGTTGGCCATAGACCAGATAACTGTTTACATATGTTCCCCAGATCTCTGACCACTGGGTCAACTCTTATGGGTATCTTATTGATGGAGTAATTAGTCTGAGTGGCAGTTTTCCCAAAAGGCACTATAACACATTTCTTAGCATCAAGTTTTAGTCCATGACTTTGGTACCAGTCATTTGTCTGTGTTAGACCCTCTTGTAAGATGCGTGTGTCATGGGGGGAATCTATGATAGCACCCAATTTGCAGCCATCTACTTACTTGGCCAGCCAAAGGGGAGCAGGGGAGGACAAATGAGATATAGTCCAGAACCTCCACATCAGATTCATAAAGACAGTCTTCTTCTGAGGAAGAGGAGGTTCTCTTTCTTTTAACTGGAATGTTGGAAGAGAAGGTTGGAGACAATGGACTGCCTTGAACCAGCCTCATGCAAACTATCCTTGAGAAAGATGTTACACAGAAGGGGAGGAGGGAGGGTGACAACTGTTTTGTTTTCTATGCTTCCTTTTTAAGTCTCAAGTCTAATAGTCTTACGGATAGAATCCAATGGCCAAACTTCCATCAAGAACATGGCAATTCTCTCCCTCACTAATATTTAAAGAATTCTACCCTCTCTACTTTGTTCTCCCTTCTCAATTGGAAGGGCCTGAGGCACAAGCTGACAGGAATGCCTAAATACATGGGCCTTACTGACCTCTTGAGGATATCAAACAAGGGATCAGGAGAGTCAGACTGATGGTCCAAGGGCTACGGAAGTGCCTCAGTGGAGATGGTAGAAAAGAGGGGAAGTAGAGAGTTTCTTCGGAAACCTCTTTTGCTAACTTTTCTTCTGAAGAGGAAGGAGGAGAGCTGAAGAAGACTTCACTGCCATGGTCACAACACAAGCCAATTATTTTTCACGCTTATTTTCATGAACAATTTAAAGAGAATTTAGTTGATTACTTAGGGTCCTAGCAGTAAACGACACTAAAATGGATGGTGCAGTGGTAATGTTGTCAACCTCACAGCAAGAGGTTCTCTGGTTCGTTTCTCGGCTGGAGTGCCTTCTGTGCGGAGTCTGCATGTCCTCCCTGTGTTCATGTGGGTTTCTTCCCACATTACAAGGACATACATCTAGAGCATTTCTCCCCGGGCCTCTGATGAAAATTGGCTTTGTTCCAAGTCGGACATTCCCGGTTAACAAATGTTAAATAAATAAAATAAAATCTGACAAGACATAATTTGGCGCTCTTCCCCTTAAACTAAAATAAATAAATAAAGAAAAGTTATCTCTCTATCCCAACAGCATTTATTCTTCCATACAGACCAACAATTTTTACAGAACCTTCGCCACAGATAAAGGAAGTTCTCCCCCCAATGGGGTCACTTATCTGCCCAAAAATGTAGCTGAAGCGGACCATTGATATGTTCTTCTTATTCTAGCATATAATCATGTGCCTACAGTAGATGTATGGTAAATGAAAAAGGCACCTAAAGCTTTTTTAGACTGGCCAGACATCCAATCATTAGCAGGATATGTCCTATACAGTGAGGCTACTGCAACAGTGCTCTAATGAAGAACATCTTTATTTCTTCACTTTTTGACATCATCTCATATTGAGATCTTTATTAGGGTTCTCATAAATACCACAGACACTTATGGATGTATTACAAGCCACCATGACTTCTTTAATCGGACTGCTTTGTTACTGTACCACATAACATTATATGTACTGCCATATGCTAGACAAAGATTTGACTAAGCTGTTCAGGATTTTGCTGATAAATTCCCCAAGCTGGATGAACTAGCATTAGTAAAAATAGCAAATATGTCAGAGTCATATTTTTTTTGACTATTTATTTATTTACATTTGTTTTCCAGGATAGAATGCTAGTCCAGCTGTACCACTTTCCAGGGAATAGAAAAACACTGAAACTTTTAACAAATACAGTAATCGTATAATTTATATAACAGATCAGTTAATGTATTCAAACAATACAGATTTGGGCATGTTTTATCAATAATGATACTTACAGAATTAGTACGATCTAGATAGGGTTGTATGATAACATACATAGCTGACAGGACTTAGATATAGTAAATATGGGTAACACTAGCAAAGAAACAAAATAAAAAATGTAGAGGGTTATTGATTTAAGCTATGATAAGGCAACTCATAAAATTAATGACTGTAGGTTTGTCTTTAGAATAGTTTGTCACTGTCAGACTTGCAGCATCAGATACAGAACAAAACAGAGTTAACTTTTTTAAGCATCAGTGGAAAGGACAGTTGAAGTGTTGGACTAATATAAAAACGATCTCCGATTGTATCCACTGGATAAGTTATGACCTACCAAGCAATGTACATTTCAGAGGCATCCCAGACAAAAATAGTTTATTACAACATATTATAAAATTAAAGATGTGTACACAATGGGCATTTTACCATCAATAATATCATATTACCAATCAAGAATGAAGGAAAGGCGGCTCGGTGGTGCAGCAGTTAATGTTGTTGCCTCACAGCAAGAGGTTCTCTGGTTCGATTCTAGGCTGGGGTGCCTTCTGTGTGGAGTCTGCATTTCCTCCCTGCATTCGCATGTGTTTTCTCCAGGTACTGCAGTTTCCCCCCACATTCCAAAGACATGTAACTGGAGCGTTTCTCCCCAGATCTCTGCTGAAAATAGGCTCTGTCCTAGTCGGACTTTCCCGGTCAACAAATGTTAAATAAAATAAATAAATATACACAGTTTTCGGCAATAAGAAATTAGCAACTGATGTAAACAGTTAGTACTCCCTGGAAGACATCTATAATTAAAGATTTAGAAATAGTGTTTTACATTTATTAGGGCAGTTCCACAGGGATGTGATCTTTGCATCATTACGCTTAAGCAATAAATGGGAAGGAGATGTCTATGAGGCAATGAAACTATTGTGGAAAAGTATGAAAACTAGCTTAAGTGAGGCAAGGCTCATCACTCTGTAAAGAACTACTGAAAAGTACAGGAAGTAATGAAAATATCTGTGGACTGATAATGTGGCTAAAGCATGTAATGAGGGATGGAGTAGAGGAATGTCCACAGAGGTTCCTCACTAAAAGAATACAGGACGTAAGTAATATGTCCTATGCTGACAGCCTCAAGGCCCTATCCCTGTACTCTTGTCTCCTACAGGCTTTTGAGGGGAGATCTATGCCTGGCATACAGGGCATTGTCAGACCCCACTCTAATGGACCTCCTGCATACCCAGAAAACAAACAGTACCAGAATTAGCCATTCTAAAGATTTAAACCTTGCCTGTAATATAAATAGGACCTGCTGGAGAGATAGGTATGTATCCCAGAGACTACCCAGTCTATGGAACAGGCTCCCCATCCATGTGAAGCGGAGTTCCTCCCTAAACCAATTCAAGTGCAGCTTGGACAATTGGATGGGAAACCAGAAATTTATCCCTGGTTTGGCACCTATGTCTCTAATGCAAACAGGTAACCTGTAAATGGTTCATCTCCCAGGCCCATGCTTACACTTATCAAGGGTGTCAGAACTTATCAGAGATTCGGGATGCATGGATAGGCTTAAAAAGAATCTTGTGGTCGTTAGACTAGTAAACACGTATGGACCTATGAAGTTTCATCCCTGACTATGCCCCAGTGGGCTCAGTGCTTGTAGAACTGGTTTGATGGGGTGGAAATGAACAGATAAGGTGGCTTCCTCATCACGGGAAAGGGGTGTTGACAGAGTCCTGCTGTAACAGCTCAACTGAAGGTAAGACTGCAGTACTTGCAATAAGGGAATAAGGGTATCGGGACAACATAAGCCCTCAAGGAAAGTACTAATATTGTAGCTGGAATCACAGGTATACAGAAGAGTGAACTCACAATAAGTTCAGTTTAGTGGGCAATGTAAAGCTCAAGAGTGTGTGTGTGTTTTGGGGGGGGGGGGTTAAGAGTACACAAGAAAATATCCTAACTCCTGCTATATTACGGCTGAAATCTCTGGCCCTCATCTCCCTCTCTCAGGGCACTAGGACACAGAAGACTGGCAAGAATTAACTAACTGTTCTACAGGAAATACAACTCGGGTGGTGGTGGAGACCAAATGAAAAGAAATCAAAGAAGACTGTCAGGATGGGTTGGGGCAAAAACAAAGAAAAAGTAATGGATACAGTGGGAAAAAAAAAAAAAAAGAGTGGAGCAGGTCTAGTAGCGCAAATGATTAAAGTTATAAACTGTTAATAAGATACTTGCTGTGGTTTGGGATTTAATTCCCACAGCCTCCATTTGCCTACTGTGGGACTTTGACCAAGTCACTTAACCAGACGATGCTCTCATGTAATTAGAGAACTGGGCTAGGCTTTTCAATGTTCTCCTGACCCACATGTATAGTAACAACTTATTAACAAGTCTAGTAGGGCAAAAATGCAGGGAAATAAAGGACAGAGAAAGTGAAAAAGAAAGAAACAAGAGACACAGGGAAGACAGAGTAGCATCTTCTTAACATAATGATGCTAAATAAATGTCCTACTTGGGCCAACTGGATCGCCCACAGAAATACCTTACTAATAGGATACTAGGCCTAAACAACATGTCCTATACAGACTGACTCAAAACCCTGCCAACATACTCTGTATCCTACAAACTGCTAACAGGTGAGCTGCATCTGGCACACAAGGCATCCTACGACCCATTACTGATGGATTTACTGCACATCAGCAAGTCAAATGGCATCGGTAATACTTGGTCTAGGGATCTAAATCTTCTCTGCAACATCAAACGAATGGTTTGGAGGGACAGGTATATCTCGCACAAGGATACCACAGCTCTGGAAGAGACTCCCTATCCACATAAAAAAAAGTTTACCTCTGTCCATACTCAAGCACAACTTACAGCTATGGATGTGAAACAGAACATTTACCCCAGGACTGTCCACTCTACTGGTAAAGGAAGAGGCAGCTCCTAAATGCTTTATCCCATGCATGGGCCCCTTCAAATTATCTATGGTATGATCTCAGTTATTCTCATTAGGGGTAATATATAATTATCAGCAATGGGATGAGTAAGGCCACTCTGTAACCAAATGGGATAGATTATTTTGAGCACAAAAAAAGGGGAATTGGCTAGGCTTAAAATGACCTGGAAAGACAGTTAATGTAGCACTTACCTATGAACCTAGGATTATGTAGTTCAGTCACTAAGGATTCAAACTTGGTTGTTCTTAATACATGCTCCTTATGCTATGTCGGTCAGTCATGGAGGATTTAATTTTTTTTCTTAATACATGACCCCACAAGTGCCATCTTGTGATTTGTAGATACTCCAGTAGTTTACTCTTGAAGGATTCACATGTGGACATTTTTCTTTCTTCTCCAAGACTAAACATTTTTATTGATAAAACAACCATACAAACATAACTTTCCAATAACCAGTTAACAATGTAAACAACTGAGTTACATGAGAGGAACTCGGACTAAGAGCAGTGAGAACAACATTTTAAAAATAACAAGTACATTTTCCATATTGAATTTTGTAGACATATATAAAATTGAAATTGTAAAGCTACTGTCGCTATCAATTTCAAACATTTACAGTCAAACCTCCCATTCAAAATGTAGTTGATGTTAGAACTTTTGGTTAGGATAGCAACATTAGCACACTCCTCTACAATGTACACATTTCCAGTCAACACTTGTGTGTCTTGCCAACATATTTTCTACTCTTCAACCTACAACATGTTATCGATTGAGTTCTCTTTCTTATGACATATTTTATCAGTTCCAGTTCTACTTACATACACCTTCCCAATAACATCCTATCAACTGTAGACAATATCAGATAACTATATACAGTACATGATATACAAAATTATTTGGAACAGTTAAAAACAATCAAAAAAAGATGCAGCTACAGTATTCATTACAATGAAAACTGAACAACAATATATGGAGTTGTGCTTTTCAAAACAAGAGGGCTACTAAAATACATTTTCAGCTATCATAATAATCATGTACACATATTGCTATCATTGAATCTCTCTTTATTAATTTCCATCTTCTTTTCTAAGTAACTTAACCACAGCATACATCTGTTTATGTAGGCTTATTTATTTTCCCTTCAAAGCCATCTCCTCTGCCTCTGTAGCCAAGTTTTTATCTGCTATACCTTCTCAATGCTTGGGGGCTCTCTCTCCTTCCATCTGCAAGTAATCATTTTCTTGGCCACCAACATAATTATCCAAATTAACTCTTGTAAACTCTCCTTAACTTCACTGTCTGACTCCATTCCTAGTAACATTCTCTGTTCAGTGAGGCCTAACTTGCCACTGCTGAAATCCCTAATCATTCTGTCTAGATCCTCCTTCCACTCAAACATTGCCTGACACCCCCAATAATGTGACTTGTCACGTCTCACACTTAATAAACCCCTTTAAAATGAATTTTCTGTTACAAGGATCATTCAATTTAGCTTATCATGTGGTTACAAACATTTATGTTGGCATTTCCAGGCAAAAATCTTAAACTTTCTTGTTTGGATAACCTTTTTGGGCATGAAACCGATCCTTAACCAATGATTTGTATTCATTTCTTTCCCTAGTATTCTTGCCCACTCCTGTCTGAATCTTTCAGTCTCTTTGTTGTTGTTGTTCTCCTAGCAGCCTGTACACTTAAGAAACTATACCTTTTTTTTACCTTATCATCCTGCCTCAAGGTTATTAACCACCTTATCAACTCAGGCCATTTATCATGCTGAACCTTCATACAGGACAGATGGGTTAGTTACCTCTGAACTGCTTGTTAATGGAGGCAAAAAAATCTTTGGGAAGTGCATAACATGCAGACACTTCCTCCTATTTAATCACTATGCTGCTTACTATCAGCTGATCCCAGCATTTTTGCTCTGAATTAAGCTGCCTCCAGTGCATGGAGAAATAACATTGTCCTACATCTTCCAACCTACTATTTTGGCTAGTACATCCTGTCTCCATGCCTTCAACCATATTCACTAGAATATTTTTTCTAACCTGCTCAGAAATTATTCAAAGTAGTGTAAAAGACACTACATGAGCTTCTCGCCTTTTAAATCATTTTGAACATATCCACCCTTCTAAACTGTGGGTGCCTCCCTGATACCATACATTTCCATTGTGTCTCAAAATTATGACACTTCAACAGAAAAGCAGATAAAGTGACTATTACATATTTGTTTATGTCAGGGTCGCCCAACTTCTCTCCTCCTCTTCTGGTAACACAACCCTTTCCCACTTTCCTCTTGGCTTTTCTTTGTACCACTGGAAAACTCTTATCAATGTTTTTAACCTTGGCCCTCATTATGTAATTCGGCAGGATCATAGGTTGGTACTAGGCTATCGGCCCTAGGGCCTATACAAGCCTAGCCATAACAATTCTCTGGCTATTTCTTCCCACAGTATTTACTTCCCTGGACCCCTGTCTAGCAGGGCAACTGATGTGATCCCCGGGGTGAACTTCCTATCTCCCATCCAATCATCAAGGTTCCTTTTGAAGAGGGCCGAAGAGGCGCTCTGCTTGACATGTATGGGCAGTCTATTCCAGAGTCTGAGGAGTCCCTGGGTCAGGAACCTATCCCTCCAGCATGTTTTGTTCATTGTGATGACAAGGTTTAGATCCCTGGAGCGTGCGTCTCCAGGGGACTGGGATTTCTTTAAGTGTAGCATGTCCAACAGCTCTGGATTTGGACATGGCCTTGTATGTTAAGCAGAGATCGCCTCTGAGTAGACGATATGCAACAGAGTATAGGTGGAGTTTTTTAGAAGGTCAGCACAGGGCATCTGCTTTAGGCCTGTGATTCTTTTAGTGAGGTATTTCTGCAGCCGTTGCAGATGTCTTGAGAGGTACATACCAAATGAGGCGTATTCTATAATGGGTCTAATGAGGGATCAGTACAGTGGGACAATGACCTCCTTTTTTCTGGATGAAATATCCTTAGTGATGAGTTGTGCCACATAGAAGGATTTCCTGACTGTTGTGGTGATGTGGTTATCGAAGGTGAGACCACTATTCCACCTGTGTCCCTAAGTCTCTTATCACACTTTCAGTGTTTAGTGTACTGCCACCTATGTGGTAATTCATGGGTACATGTTTTTTTTCCAAAGGGAATAACTATACACTTCTTGGCATTGAGCTTGAGCCCATGGCTCTGGCACCAAGTATCTGTTTCTGTAAGGCCCTTTTGTAGAATATCCACATCATTTGGGGATTCAATAATGGCTCCCAGTTTGCAGTCATCTGCAAACTTTGTTAGCCAGAGTCCCTTGGCCTGTACTTCAGAGAAGTAGATGCCAAACAACAGCGGTCCCAGGACTGAACCCTGAGGTACTCCACTTGTCACTTGCCTGGAGCTGGATTTGGAGTCGGCTACTTTTACAGTGTGGGTTCTGTCAGTAAGCCAGTTGGCAACCCATCAAGTGACGCAGGGATTAATGCCCAGCTTAGTAAGTTTATCTATGATTCCAGAGTGGGGAATGGTGTCAAAGGCCTTGGCAAGGTCCAGATAGGCTGTGTGGACCACCTTACCATTGTCCACAGCTCTGGAGACTGATTCGAAGAAGTCAATCAGGTTCAGGAGACAAGATCGGCCATTCACGAACCCAAACTGCATGGGGTCCAGTGTGTGAAGGTTGCCAATGTCTTTGTTTATAAGTTCCACAATAATGCGTTCCATAGCCTTGCAGATCAGGCTCGTCAGACGGATGGGGTGCTAGTTCCCGGGATCCAAGGTGGATCCTCCCTTGTGGAGTGGGATAACTGTAGCTGTGCGCCACTCAGTGGGCACGAAGCCTGAGATGAGGCTATGATTAAACATGACATTTAGGTGACATGCCAGTTCATTTTGTAGTTCGTGTAGTACACAGCCTGGGATGTCATCTGGTCCCATGGATGTTGTATTCTTAGCTTTGGAGAGTGCAATTTTTACCTGTCTGGCCGTTATTACCGGAATATGGCAATCTTTCGGTACTGAGATGGGCCCTTTAGGGGGGTGAAGTTTGTACTGAATCAATCTGCAAGGATACTGGCAATATCCTTGGGATCAGTATATTTAATGCCATTCTGTTGTAGCTCAGGGCAGATCTGAGCATTGCCATTTAGATTCTTGACATAGCTATAGAATGCCTTGTGGCCGTCTTTCGAACCTTTGGCAATTTTATTGTTTAACTAGCTTTGGAGGACTTTATGAGGGATCTCAGCTTCTGAGGCTGGTAAGGGAGTTTTTTGCATCCTGCGATTTTCCTCTTTTCTGCAACAGTTTCTTCTTTTTGTTGTAAAGTTTGTTTATGGCAAGGGACCACCAAATTGGCTTCCTTTTTTTGGAGGAGAGCATCTTGGTTCTATTGGCAATGGCACGATTCATGTACAAATGGATGTGCTCGTACAGTGCCTTACTGTAGGCTTCAGAAGTCAAACTTTCAGTTCCCGTCTGCATGGGTGTCATGAAGTTTGTCACTTCTGACTTGAGTAGCATGAAGTTGGCTTTGGAGAAGTTTTTTATGGAGGTTTCCTTACTGGGGGTGGGATGTGGATGTCAAGGGTGATTACCTTATGGTCAGACCTGACCAACAACGGAGTGACCATAGGTGTGGAGCATCGATTTCCCATGTTGGTAATGACCAGGTCGAGGATATTGGAGCCCCTGGTGGGACTAAGAATTAGTTGATCCAGGGCACTGGAATTTATGAATTCCAAGAACCGTTGGGCAAAGGTGTTGGTACACGAGTAGTTTTCCCAGTTAATGGCAGGGTAGTTGAAATCACCCAGTATTAGGGTGTTAGGTTGTATCTCCAAAGGTTTGCCTTAACTACAGAATGTGCAGCACCTAAATCTTTTGGGTCAGCTCCAGACTTGGCTCTTTTGTATCTTTCCTAACATGCTATCACATGTTTTGTCATTACTGCTCATAAGCAACCCAGAGTTTACTCCGTAGATATTTAATTTCCCCTTTCCCCTACCTTTAACATGTTGCATGCAGATAACTCCAGCAGTGCATTCCTATTTTTATCACCATAGTTTTCTCTTCGTTTATTTCATACCCTGATAACCTACCAAACTTCCTAAATAGATCAAAAGGTCTTTCCAGATCTTCCCTTAAGTTAACAAGGCAGGGATTACATCATCTGTTTATAGGGCAGTTTTAAGATTCAAATCACCCTATGGATTACCCTAGATAGCCAACCTGTGTATGAGACTTGCTAGTGGCTCCAGATATCAGACAGAGTAGAGTTAAGAGGAAATTGGTGGCACTGAAAAAACTGAAAATCTCTGTGAGACTACCCTGCATTTTGGCAGATGGATTATAAGTGTCAGAAATTCCCTTGGAAATCCCATTTATTCAAGATCACAGAAGAGAAACTACCAATTCACCATTATCAAATACTTTTTCAGCACCTAATAATACTAGGAAGACATCTGCCAAAGTTTTATTAGCCTCTTTTATGATTATCAATATTTTATGATATTATTAAACGTTCTTCTCCCACCAACAAATCCACATTTATTATGGTAAATCAAATCAAGCAGGAACCTTGCCAACCTAGTGGCTATCTCTGTCATGACAACTTGGGAAATAGGCATTCACTTCCTCTCTCATAATCATCACTACTACTTCAATCTTAAAGAAGATTTTTTTGGAGGGGGGGGGGATCTCCCTTTAAAATCCAATAAAAAAGTTGCCCCAAATCACAATCACCTTGTCCTCCACCCTTCTGTTGGAATACCATCACTGGCCAGGGACTTGCCATGTTTTTGTTTGCACAGGCATCCCTGATTTCTTCCTCCCCAATTTGCTCCATTAACTTTCTTCCTTGTCTTTCCATTAACTCTGGGAGGGGAATTTTCTTTAGATATTGTCTGATTTCCTTGGTTTATTGGAATGTGTCAGGAGCATGTAATTAACTTTCCTTCCCTTAACGGTAAAACTAACAAAGCATATAATGCAAAACAAAAGTTCTTTGCAACGTTTGTCTAGCCATAAAAGCTGGGACTTCCATTTATTAACAACTGCTGCCCACTCATAATTAAATCAACAGGGAGAATAATATTACAACACTTGCACACCAAAAAAACAAACAAAACAAAACAAAAAAATCTTAGCTATATATACTCTCACCAGCTGCTTCCAGACTTTCTAAAGAACTAATGTGGACCTCTTCCCTCTAAAAGCTATATTTGAAAATGAGAACTCTGTATTGGTTAATGCCCCAAAATTATCTTATGCACTGGTATTAATATAAGTCACAGAGTTGAAAAAAATGACTTCCACGATGCTCACCTCCTCTGCCCTCTTCCTAGCTCCAGTACAACGTGCACTCACTCAGTTAAACAAATAGGTTTACAGGCTTACCCTCAAAGAAATTGAAATTAGTTAAAGAGAAAAAACAGTGCTTCACAAATTAATACAAGGGAAACTAAGATCCTGACTTTTAATAAACAGCAGTTCATCACCAAAACATTTGTCTGCTGGGCTCTCTCTCTTAGCCAAACAAAGAAATTAGTGAAAAAGAAAATATTGTCATCCTATGCTTCACAAACAAAGATCCCGACTTTTAGTGAACAGCAGTTCATCACCAAAACAGTGTACATTTTGAAACTGTAATACCAAAGAAATGAATAGACTCATACAGAAACAGAGTGACTCGCGGTTGGAATATGTCTCCCCTTATCTTTCAGCTTTACAATTAATTTGGATAACTTGTGATATTTCTCAGTCAGATCGTGTATACATAACAAAGCATCATTATCTCTGCCCTGTTGCCTCCCAACAGCTCACCAAAATGTGGAGATCAGCAAAACAGTCTCAAAGCGCCACAGATTGTTTTATTTTGGCAGCAAGCACTGTCTTGGGGGCCAGGAAAGGAAAGTTCATACACACCATTTCGTGCAATGAAAATCAACATCCCTAGACCTACCACTGGCAGTGTTTCAGCACCATTTTTAAATTAAACTCTTCCCAACCAAACTAAAATACAGTGCCAGCTGGTGACTTCAAATCAAAGGGGGGCTGCAGGACTCAGCTGAATGGGTGGGGGTCAATGGGAAGGGGTGTGGCCAACTAGAAAGGGGAGGAGCTATGCTCAAAACCACAAAAACTAAATATACTGCCCTGGGTGCCAAACCGTCATTATGAGAGTCCAATCAAGACAAAATGAAGTGTAGAAGAATAAAAATATTTCAGTGCATTGGCTTAATATCTAAATGGAAACAAAAAAGGTTGTGAGGCATGAAAAAATAAATTACTTTTTTTTTTAAATACATTAATGGAATGCCAGTCAAAATCAAGTATAAGAAAAACAAGCAGCACTCAACTCATACCACTTCTTGCACTGCAGTTCTAATTATAATTTGTATTCAGCTTTATTAAAGTACCAAGTAACATGCTGAAAGTAGAAATCTCTGATGCCCCCACTTGTAAAAATGTTCCTTATCCAAAAAAGACCTGCTGCCTGACATCTACTTGTTTCATGGGGAAAACATGATCAAAGTAAAAAATGAAAAGCAAACAAGAAATAAGCTCAAGATACATTTCTTAAAAGGATTACTGTACAGATTATGGACCACACAATTGGCATTCTGTTTACGGGTAAAGCCTGCAGAGATGACTGGAAGTTTCCAAGTGTAATGAGACTCTTAAAATAATGTAACCCTGTCCTTTATTACAAATACTGGCATATGCATTTCAATACCCAAGGCTTATACATTATCTAGTTAAGTATTCTCTACATGGCAACAGAAAGGCTTTCAATGTTGGCAATCCTTTAACAGTATGCTTATTAAAGCTTACTTGCATCTTGCAATCTCAGCCAAGCTTACCTAATGGTCATTAAAGTATTGCTACTTAAACACAGAGCAACAGGCACTTTGAGTAATAAGCATAAATCAACAGTACAAAAATATGACAGAAACCAGACCATTCTGTAAAAATCAAGGACAGATGAAAAGCCACTCTAGTACTTGTGTCTACCTTGGATGGGGGGGATACTCTGCACATTTACACTGCATAACTACTCCTTGCCTTGCTTGACACATCCAGAGTCACTACATGGGGAGTGGGGTGCAACAAGTATGTCACAGTTTGAAATGTCTCTGGCTGACTTGTGATGGCCCTGACACATTTGTCATACCTCTCAATCTCAGAGCAAGAAATCTGGACAAAGCCATACAAAGAAATGGGACAAAGGCCCAAAAATAAGGACAATTTTTAAAATATTGCTCTTATAAACTTAGAAAGATAATAGAGGTCTTGCATTAGTATGAATTTTCTGAATGGTATGAAATCTGAAACTCAAATGTCTGTCATTATTTTCTAACTTCAGTCTTTAATGATTTGTCACTAATTTGCCAAAAAAACACAATTTTATGAAAAATGGACCAAAAATGTGTTGTAAAAATATAAAATAGCAACACAATACAGCTGGGAACCTGTCAAAGAAGGGATACTTTAATATTAGTACTGCTAACTTGAGCAGCTGACAAAATAAAATAATCTACATGCATTTCTGAAATAAAAGTAATCTGATATATTACAGTTATTTCTTAATTATAAACCCTCCATGTTTTCTTCCAAAATTGCTATTTTGCGGAGGGATCATTAGGGGAAGAGCAACATTTTGAGCCAAAATCAGGGACAGTTGAGAGGTTTCGCTATGCCTAATTCTATAAAGCAATTTATTTGCATGTACCTCTCAACCTGTTAATGCAATAAATCTGGACAAGGCCAAATATATTGGGGGAACATATAAACAGTACTAAAAATTGCTCTTGTATAAACTGAGACAGTTGATAGAACAGGTCTTACTTTAGCATGCATTTTTCTGAAAGTTATGAAGTCTGAAACTCAGTGTGTCATTATTTAGTGACTTAATTCCTAAATGATTTGCCAGAAAACCACAAATTTTATGAGGAACAAACCAAAAATAAGAAACAAAAAATCTATTCATTCTTTGAAAATCTGGACAGTTGGGAGGTATGGTTCAGCTGGGGCTGCCTAAGTTTGTCACCCTTCCCCCTCACAAAACCATGGTCGAATAGAGCCTCCCCCTGCAGCCATTCCAACGATCCATTACTTGGCTATTTCACTCTATTTACCATAAACACTAATGTGCATACTGATTTACTTCTATGATAATTTGAACTTTATTTGAAAGTTTCATTTTGCATTTTACAGCACAAACACTAAGACATCTGCTAAACAAACTTGACATTAAAACTTCTCTGCCATTGAAACTCACATTCATTGAAACAACATTGAAACCCACATTCAAAGAAAATACATTTTACCCGTGGCAGATAAAGATTAATTCTGGGCTGTTTTCAAATCATAGGCCCCTTGCATATGAAACATACATGTGCTCTTTGATACACCTTCCTATTGCTTTGAACATTTTTCCAGTAAACAATGAAACAAAACACATGCACCAATGACAAAACTGCCCAATTCAGAACATTTCCATCATAAAAGTCTACTCAAACTTCTACAGTCCACTATTATCAGTAAATATGCACAATTCTACAGTCCACCATTATCAGTAAATATGCACAATCTCTGAAGTAGTAAAAAAGTCATCTAAATAATTCCACGTTAAATAAATCTGTAATGAAGAGGTTGCAGCTGTAAATCACCTTTATATTTCATGGTTTCATCGAAAAATGAAGTGTCTGATGCCCCTGAGGAATAAATTGCCTAAATTACATTAAAAATAAGCTAGTAATATCGCAATAGGAAATGAATGGCAAACTGAGAACAGGCTCATAGTTAGTAGCTTAACTTTCAGTACGGCAGCATTCACCCCTTATGGGAGTAGAACCAACAACCTTCTGCATCAAAAGCAAGTACACAACCTCTTGTGCTGTTAGCAATGCAAGCTGACTTAGCATAATCAGCACTAAACTTCTCTTCCCCTGCAGCTCTCAGCTCCTTGTAAAATCTACTCAATACTCAACTGCATCTCAACTTCGCAGCACAAGAAATCTGGAAAAAGCCAAATTTATTGGGGTGGGTCAAAAGGGCAAAAACCAGGGGCACATTAAACATTGCTTGTATAATCTTGGAAAGCTGCTAGAATAAAATGCTGTGTTACCACCATACATTTTACTGCCAAGGTCCCTGCGTAAAAGAGTCAGACCAACATACCACTATGCCAAATCACCTGCTTTGTGAAAGAAAAATGCTGTGTTACCACCATACATTTTACTGCCAAGGTCCCTGTGCAAAACAGTGAGAGCAACATACCACTACACCAAATCAGCTGCTTTGTGAAAGCGAGGAAGACTGTTTCAATCATTTAATGAATTCAGTTCTCACCATAGCTGTCAACCTCTTAGCACAAAACACCTGGACAAACCCAGTAATGAGGGAATACAGCCCTCAAACATATTCAGTGAATTCAGTTCTTGCCATAGCTGTCAACCTTAGCACAAAAAACATGGACAAAGCCAATAACAGGGTAATACAGTCCCAAAAATAAGGACAAATTTCAAACAGTCATCTTATAAACTTTGAAAATTGCTATAATAAAAGGTTGTGTTACTATATATTTATTGCTAGAATAAAAAGTTGTTTTAATATGTATTTTCTGAAGAATATGAAGTCTGAAATTCAAATGCCTGTCAATTTTACTTCTGACGGAACAAAAACAATTTTCAGCAGAGGCCCAGGGAGAAATACTGTAGACACATGTCTTTGTAAAATGGCAGGACACCAGAGCAAATCCACACAAACACAGGGATAAGAATCAAACCAGAAAACCTATAGCTGTGAGGCAACAATACTGCCACTGCACCATCAAATATGTAAGGAATTAAACATTCAGAAACCTGAAGTCTGAAATTCAAATGCTTGTCAATTTTATTTAACATTTGTTAATCAGGACAGTCTGACTTGGAACAAAAAAACAATTTTCAGCAGAGGCCCAGGAAGTAATAATGCAGACATGTCTTTGTAACATGGGAGGACACAAAAGCAAACCCACACAAACACAGGGAGAAGATACAGACCCCACAAAGATGGCACCCCAGCCAAGAATCAAACCTGAGAACCTGCAGCTGTGAGGCAACAATGCTACCACTGCACCATCAAATATCAAGCATTGCAACATTTACAAACCACAGATATTATGAGGAACAGATCAGATCAAATATCTGCAATTTTTTTACAAATGGTGGTGGGTAGGGAATTCAGGTCTTTAACACCTGCATACAAGGTATAGGGTTCAAGCCTGAGGTATTCCCTACCACACCACCATGAGTCTAACCACCAGTATATTGCACCTGGGGCATTTTCTCACACACACACACACACACACACACACACACACACAAATCCCTGTCCACACACTTACCTGTAGTAGATCGCAAACCACCATAAATCCAAATCCCTGTCCGAGTAAGCTACGAAAACCCATGCAAATCCACACCAGACCCCGCCCGTCACGACATCTTCCCCCGACGAGACTGCAGCAAACTCCAATCTACACCTGACGAGACTGCAGCA
Organism: Protopterus annectens; assembly: GCF_019279795.1. Taxonomy (NCBI): domain Eukaryota; kingdom Metazoa; phylum Chordata; order Ceratodontiformes; family Protopteridae; genus Protopterus; species Protopterus annectens. Next base: position 581,623,528 of record NC_056730.1, on the reverse strand, counting down.
AATTCCAGACTGCTGATGTTGCAGTCCGACCCCGACGCATTTTCCCAGCGAGTTCCAGGACAGTCTATGCAGTTTAAAACTGCATAGACTTCTGGGAGCTCCGTTTTTCATGTTTCCCAGTCAGGACTGCTGCTGAGACAATCTGCGCATGCTCCTGACTGTCTCAGCAGCAGTCCAGACTAGTGCGCATGTGCGAAAGTCCAAGATTTTAACATTTTTTTTTCTTTTTATTTCTTTATTTTTTCTTTATTTTACAGTTGAGGGGGCTGCAGTCCGGCAGTCCAATAGCACGGGCCGCCCCTGCTAAAATATTCCCATCCTGTTTCTGCTGCAAGCTGACTCTAGTAAACAAACTGCAAACTTCCTCAACATTTAACATGATGTGATTTTCTGCTTGGGTATTTCCTGTTTTTCCAGTAATGATACAATCACTGTATTGTGTTGCTCTTACTTGGAAGGAATGTGCAAACGCTGACTCGGTGCTTTACTGTTTTCTGAAAATGCTTACTGCTGAGATTCAAACGGGTGCTATTATTTTGAAGTAACTTCTGCTCTGATGTTATGTCTCCGCAATCCATTCTAAAGACTTAAACCTTGCCTATGATATAAAATGGACCTGCAGGAGAGACAGGTATGCATCCTTGAGACTATCTCTTCTCTGGAACAAGCTCCCTGTTCATGTGAAGCAGAGTTCCTCCCTAATCCAATTCTAGTGTAACTTGGACAATTAGATGGGGAACAGCAAATTCATCAGCAATAAAATGAAAACCAACCAAATTAAAAAAAAAAAAAAAAAAAAAAAAAAAAAAAAAAAGCTGTTTTATTCTGTGCTACCAAATCAAGTAAAATCTGGTACTTCGGCATTTCACCTTCAAAGGATAACAGCATGGTGCACCATGCATCATTTATACACAGGTAGACCCCTTCCTCATTAAACAATTAACCAATTCAAATTTTAATTAAACTTAAACAACATTAAAAATTCTTAATTACAAAACATTCTAAATGTTAACTTCTAAATTCAACCCCTTTGGGTATAAAGTTTTATAATTTAGAATAAATCTGCTTTCAAGTAAATTTAATCTACTAGCAAAATCACTACCACAAGCAACTGTTGGCTTAGCTAAAACAGAAGAGAAAAGCCAATAATGTCGGGAATCAATTCTTACTTACAAAATGTGGGTATTTTTTTAGATTTTCATTTAAAGAAATATTTGGTCAAGATTCTTGTCTACATTAAGAATACTAAGGAGTTGCGTGAAAAGGTGAGTAGGGTTACTTGGAATGATGACTTCTGTTAGGCCACAAGTGATGTGTCTTTATTATATACTAACATACAGCATCAAAGGGGTTTAGAGGCTGTGGTTAGGGATTATGGGTGAAGGACCCCGTACCTCTTTTCTTATACAGCTACTTGAATTCTGCCTTACCCACAATTATTTTTGCTTTGAGAGGGATTTCTTTTTACAGAAATATGGCACTGCTGTGGGGGCACCTTTTGCCCCATAACATGCTATCATATATATGGGGGCTTTTGAAAGTCAGTTTTTGTATAATAGCACATTTTTTCTGAACGGGTGATTTTATATAAAAGGTAAATTGATAATTTATTTTTGATTTGCAAAGGACAGCCCAGTCAGTTAGTTGAATTTATGCATGAACTAAACAATAATGACCATGCACTCAAGTTTAGTTTTGAATATAACCCTAAAGTGATACATTTTTTGGATGTGGAATTTTATCTTGATTTTGAGGAGAAAATCCAATTTAGATCTTTTAAAAAGCAGACAACTGTTAACTTTTTAGATGCTTCCAGCATGCATCCCCCCTCCCACTTAATAAAATCTTTACCATATAGGGAATTTAAGAGGATTTCTTCTAATGTTTCTGAGGAAAGGGTTGTAGATATATACTTGAATGAGTCTTTTGACATATTGTATACTTGGGGTTATTCCATGGAGACTTTGACACATGCTAAATCTAAGTTGATGGGGAATTTTGTGTCCAAAGAAATGAGCCATCGTCAGGAGTCCCCCCCTTAGAATGGATAGGTTTGATGGTAATGAGTTAGAGAACGTTAAGAAGTTTTTTGTCACTAAGTATACACCCTTTTCAGAGATTCTTAAGGGTATTATTTCTAACTTATGGTATTTGGTTTATATAGATGAGAAAGTGGGCCATTTATTTCCAAACTATGTCACCTTTTCTTATGGGAGAAACTGCAATTTGAAAGATTTATTAAATCTCCCTATTAAAGGAAAGTATGATAGGACTGGTCATATGAGTACTTTTTTGTGTGGACACTGTAAAGTGTGTGAGAAAGTTAAGAACTTATCTAACATTAAAATCAATGGTAGATTATTTCTCATGATAGGTTTTCGTGTGACTCTTGTGGGTGGTTTATATTATAGGCTGTGGCTGTGAAAGGATTAAGTGGTATGTGGGGCAAACTAAAAGGAGGGTAAAGGTGCATGTTATGGAACATTTGGGTGATATCAGGAACCACAATTTTAGAAGTCCAGTAGCAGAGCATTTTCATACAGTTCACTTGGGGTGTGATTCCACTTTTTTCTTTTCTGTCTTAGCTAAGCCAGCAGTTCCCTGTGGTAGCGATTTTGCTAGTAGATTAAATTTACTTGAATGCAGACTTATTCTAAATTATAAAACTGTATAAACAAAGGGGTTGAATTTAGAATGTTTAGTAATTAAGAATTTTTAAAGTTGTTAAATTTAATTCAAATTTGAATTGGTTAATTGTTTAATAAGGGAGGGGTCTACTTGTGTATAAATGATGCATGGTGCAATATGCTGTTATGCTTTGAAGGTGAAATGCCAAGGTTCCAGATTTGACTTGATTGGGGAGAACAGCAAATTCATCCCTGGCTTGGCACCTATGTCTCTAATGGACATGGGCAACATGTAAATGGTTCATCTCCTAGGTTCCTGTTTGTAAATGTTTCTATCTCCTAAGCTCCTGATTACACTTATCAAGGGTACCAGAACTTTTAGGGATTTGGGATGCATGGCTTAAAAATGCCCTTGTGGTCATTAGCCTAGTAAGCACCTATTAACCTATGTACCTAAATTAACAACATAGAAGAATAGACAGACAGACAGACACATACATATATATAGAGAGTGGGTTGCAGCTGGTTAAAAATTGAAACACATTTCACTGAAAAGTCCAAAGTAATGCACCCAAACAACACCACATCCAGCACAAAACAGTGATAATCCACAAGAGGGAAAGCTGACAGTCACATAACGGAGAACTTCAAAAACCAAAATGGTACAATGGACTGCACACTATAGAAATATAAGGCCACAGACTGCACATGGGAAAGGGTTTGTGGCAAGTGAAGAGATGTACAGTATGACTTGAAAGCAATGACACATACTAATGAAGGAAAATTGCAGCTGCTTTTATCAATGACCTTTCCAAAGGACTCCCTCAAAAAAAAAAAACAGTCCGTTTTCAGTGGAGGCCCGGGGAGAAAAGATCCACCTAATACAACAACAAAATTCCACATTACATTAGTTCATAATTCCACGTTATTCAAATACAAATCTACACAACTTTACATATAAAAATAATGAATAGGTAGTATAAATGTACAGTATTAAAAATGTGACAAACATTTGTATACAGCAGAGATGAGACTTCAAACTCCCCCTGGGGAGGTTAGAAGTCTAGGAGGTGAATGGACTGCTTCAAGAAAATCACAAAGATCACCTTCAGAAAAATATAAGGATTAGTTCTTAAGAAGCTGCAATCTTTCCAAGACAAAAATAATAACTTAAGACTTTTTATACAAGACAACTACAATTGTGAAATACA
>NC_056730.1:581609690-581617190 GCF_019279795.1 Protopterus annectens | reverse complement strand
GCCTTCCTCTTTTCCTGTTACCTGGTAGCTTCATCTTTAGCATCTTTTTCCCAATATAGTCGGCATCCCTCCTCAGCACATGTCCAAACCAACATAATCATGCCTCTCTGGCTTTGTCTCCAAACCTTCCAACTTGTGCTGACCCTCTAATATACTTATTCCTAATCCTGTCCACCCTCGTCACACCCAGTGCAAATCTTAAACATCTTTAATTCTGCCACATCCAACTCAAACTCCTGCCTTTTTGTCAATGCCACTGTCTCCATCCCATATAACATAGCTGGTCTCACTACCCTCTTGTAGACCTTCCCTTTCACTCTTACAGGTACTCGTCTGTCACAAATCACTCCTGACACTCTTCTCCACCCACTCCATCCTGCCTGTACTCTCTTCTTCACCTCTCTTCCACACTCACCGTTACTCTGAACTACTGACCCCAAGTATTTAAACTCATCCACCTTCGCCACCTCTACTCCTTGCATCCTCACCATTCCTCTATCCTCCCTCTCATTCACACACATATATTCTATCTTAGTCATGCTGACCTTCATTCCTCTTCTCTCTAGAGCATATCTCTCCATCTCTCCAGGGTCTCCTCCACCTGTTCTCTACTCTCACTAAAGATCACAATGTCATCTGCAAACATCATAGCCCAGGGGGACTCTGTCTGATCTCGTCTGTCAAGCTGTCCATCACAACTGCAAATAAGAAAGGGCTCAGAGCTGATCCTTGATGTAACCCCACCTCCACCTTAAACGCATCCGTCACTCCCACCGTAGACCTCACTGCTGTCACACTACCCTCGTACATATCCTGTACCACTCTTACATACTTCTCTGACACTCCTGACTTCCTCATACAATACCACAACTCCCCTCTAAGCACCCTGTCATATACTTTCTCTAAGTCTACAAAACACAATGCAACTCCTTCTGACATTCTTTGTACTTCTCCATCAACACTTTCAGAGCAAAGATCGCATCTGTAGTGCTCTTTCCTGGCATGAAACCATACTGCTGATCACTAATCAGATCCCTTCTTAACCTTGCTTCCACTACTCTTTCCCATAACTTCATGCTGTGACTGATCAATTTAATCCCTCTGTAGTTACTACAGCTCTGTACATCACTGTTGTTATTAAAAATCGGTACCAAAACACTTTTTCTCCATTCCTCAGGCATCCTCTCACTTTCCAACATTTCATTAAACAGTCTGGTTAAAAACTCCACTGCCATTTCACCTAAACATCTCCATGCTTCCACAGGTATGTCATCTGGGCCAACAGTCTTTCCATTCTTCATTCTCTTCATAGCTATCCTTACTTCCTCCTTGCTAATCCATTGTACTTCATGATTCACTATCCCTACATCATCCAACCTTCTCTCCCTCTCATTCTCTTCATATACCAACCCCTCAAAGTACTCTTTCCATCTCTTCAACACACTCTCCTCGCTTGTGAGTATGTTTCCCTCATTATCCTTTATCACCTTTACCTGCTGCACATCTTTCCTAGCTCGGTGCCTTTGTCTAGCCAATCGGTACAGGTCCTTTTTCCCTCCTTAGTGTCCAACCTTTCATACAACTCTTCATATGCCTTATCTTTAGCCTTTGCCACCACTCTCTTTGCCATGCACTTCATCTCCTTATACCCCTGTCTACTTTCTTCATCTCTCTGACAATCCCACTTCTTCTTTGCCAACCTCTTTCTCTGTATACTCTCCTGTACTTCCTTATTCCACCACCATGTCTCCTTGTTGTCCTTCCTCTGTCCAGATGTGATACCAAGCACCTTTCTAGCCGTCTCCCTTACTAGCTCTGCTGTAGTTACCCAGCTATTTGGTAACTCTTCACTGCCACCCAGTGCCTGCCTTAACTCATCCCTGAACTCCACCTCACAATTACCCTTTTTCAATTTCCACCATTTGATCCTTGGTGCTGCCCTCACACTCCTCCTCTTGATCACCAACGTCATCCTACAAACCACCATCCTATGCTGCCCAACAACACTTTCTCCGGTCACCACTTTACAGTCCACAATCTCCTTCAAACTGGCCCTCCTACATAAGATATAATCCACCTGTGTGCATCTTCCTCCACTCTTGTACTTCACCCTATGCTCCTCCCTATTGTTAAAATACATATTCACCACAGCCATGTCCATCCTTTTCGCAAAATCCACTACCATCTGACCTTCTGCATTCCTTTGTTTAATACCATACCTACCCATCACGTCCCTCATCCCCTCTGTTCCCTTCACTAACATGCCCATTGAAATCTGCTCCAATCACCACTCTCTCACCCTTGGGTACAGTCATCACCACTTCATCCAATTCACTCCAAAATTTTTCTTTCTCATCCATTGCACATCCAACTTGTGAAGCATATGCACTAACAACATTCATCATTACACCATCAATTTCCAGCTTCATAAACATCACTCTATCCGACACTCTTTTCACCTCCAAAACACTCTTAGCATACTGTTCCATCAAGATAATGCCTACGCCATTTCTCCTCCCATCCACACCATGATAAAACAATGTGAACCCATATTTGATACACCTAGCCTTATGACCCTTCCATCTGGTCTCTTGCACATACAATATACCAACCTTCCTTCTGTCCATCATATCAGCTAGCTCTCTCCCTATACCAGTCATACTGCCAACATTCAAAGTTGCGACCCTCACTACCACAGTCCTAGACTTTCTCCTCTCTTCCTGCCTTCGACCATGTCTTCCACCTCTTCTCCTCCTTCGGCCAACAGTAGCCCAATTTCCGCCAGCACCCTGTTGGCTAACAGTACTGGTGGCAGTCGTTGTTAAACTGGGCCTCGACCGATCCGGTATGAAAATGTTTATTGGTATCTGCATGAAATGATTTGGCGAAGTATTACGCTGGATGCCCTTCCTGACGCAACCCTCCCCATTTATCCGGGCTTGGGACCGGCACAAAGAAATGCACTTGGCTTGTGCATACATACATACATATATATATATATATATATATATATAAAAAGAGGTTATGCACTCACCATAACATTCCAAGTATGTTGTTCATCTTGTCCTTTATTCTCATTCTCACTGATGGGTCGATCCGATCCGTCTCGACTATTACATCAGCTCGAGGTCCTCAGCTAAGCTCGTGGGCATTTTTCCCTACCCATAATGCAACTCCCCTTCTACCTCAGATCTTGTTTCCCCTCCAGCAGTGACCAGGAGAAAATACCACAACAAAATTATTTTGTGTAAGCATACTATAAGCCATATCCTTTCAGAGGCTGTAGAGCCCTATAAAGATCCAATTAGAACTACTCAGTCTCCAAGGAAGGGGTATGGTGGATGGGTTGTAAGAATAAAGGACAAGATAGACAACACACATGGAATGTTATGGCGAGTACATAACTTTTTTATGTGATGATGTCAATATAGTCTTCATTCTCACTGATGGGACTGCGTCCCTACTCCTAGAGGCCAAATCCAACTTGTAATGAGTAATAAAGGTATGTGGTTTAGCCCAATTTGCTGCAGCACAGATATTGTCCAGAGGTAATCTAGCCTGGAAAGCTGCAGAAGTTGCCACTGATATGGTGGAATGAGCCTTGATAGAATTAGGTATAATTTTGTTGTTACAATTGTATATAAAAGATACGTATTGTTGAGAGCCAACTGGATAATGTTACCTTAGAAACTGGTTGGCCTTTCTTAACTTCCGAATAGGAAATAAATAGTTCATCTGACTTTCTAAATTCTGATGTCCTATATAAATAGAAACGTTACTGTCTGTGAACATCTAGAAGATGCAAGGTGTACTCTCCTTTGTTTTGAAAATTTGGAAATAATACTGGTAAATCAATAGACTGACTGAGGTTACTCTCCAAAACTACTTTGGGTAAAAAGGAAGGGTTGCTGCGTAGAGAGACTCATCCTTGTGAAAAACTATATATGGAGATTTGGAAGACAAGGCTTGCAATTCCAAAATTCTCTGTGATGAAGTAATAGCTGCTAAAAATAGCATTTCCCATGAAAGATATTTCATTTCACATGCAGCAGATGGTCCATATGGAGGTGAAATAATTGTAGTCAGCACTAAATTCAAATCCCAAGGTGGAACTGGGTTTCTATATGGGAGACGAATTAAGGTGGTTCCTATGAGGAATGCTTTACATAGTCTGTCTGACATGATAGCCAAACCATTTCCTCCTATGTGAAAGTCTGAGATCACTGCTAACTGTGCCCTAATAGAAGCTGCAGCAGCTCCATCACTGAATAATTTGGCTAAGAACTCTAGGACAGAATGTAATAGAGTTGTGAAAGGGTCTATAACCAAGCAGCAAATCTTTCCCATTTGCTCTTGTATAGTTTTTGAGTAGAAGTCTTATGCAAGATAGCAAAAGTGAAGAGGAAAGCCATGGAAACCTAGGTATCATGGGAACTGGAGCAGCCAAGATGTTAGTTTGAGAATGTTCAGACTGGGATGGGCCATTCCTGACGGATGAGTCAGCGGATCTGCAGCCGGGTCCAGAATCCTTGGTCCATCCCGCATGTGAGGCCGAATGAAGGGGAACCATATCTGTCGAGGACAATAGGGAGCAATTGGGATTATTTTGGTCTCCAATGAAGTTGCTTTCTGTAGGACTTTGGGAATTAAGGGCATTGGTGGGAAAGGCATAAAGAAGTCTCGAGGGCCAAACGTGAACAAGTGCATCCCTTGGTGACTCCCACACTGGGGAGGATCAGGGCAAAGTAGTTGCTGCATTTGGCATTGATGGGTGAAGCAAAGAAATCACAGCAAGGCTGGTCCCATTTTCGAAAGATCTCTTCTGCAACTTTCTGACTGAGGGACCACTCGTGTGGCCAAAGAATGGCTCTACTCAATTTGTCTGCAATCACGCTGGACTTCCCCAGGATGTATGTTGCTATGAGAAAACATCTGGAGTCCTCTACCCATTGCTATACCATCAGGGCTTCTCGACATAGGGGATAAGATCTGGTTCCCCCTTGTTTATGTACCAGACTAGACACATTTTGTCAGACTGAATTGTTATCATTCCCAGGGGTAGGGTATCCTGAAATGCTTGCAATGCCAAGAGCACCGCCCTCAACTCTAAAACATTTATGTGCAAATGGGTCTCGTGTTATTATCAGGTACCTTGAACTCTCTTTCCCAGATAATGTCCCCCCATCTGGGAAGCATCTGTGGTCACTGTGGCTTGGGACTGAGAAGGTATAAAGAGGCGTCCCTGAGACACCGGGGGAGAGTTGAGCCACCATTGAAGGTTCCTTCTGCATGAGTCGGTTATGACAACCTTGTGCATCATCGGGAGATCTAGAAATGACCACTGGAGGATTCTCATGTGAAATCGAGTTAGTGAAATTAGAAAAATAGAGGCTGCCACTTTCCCTAGGACTTGTAAAGCTAGCTTGGCAGAAGCCCATTTCTTCCTGATGAGTGTCCTTACATGACAACGAAGGTTATGAACTCTATCTTGAGGAAGTTTTGCTGATAAGCTTTGTTGTATTTACCTGAGCTCCTATGAATGCCAAGGACTGACATGGCTGTAGAGCAGATTTTTTGTAATTTAATAAAATTCCTAGTGAAGAAAAAAGCTGCAGAGTGTAATCCCTGGCCTATAGCAAAGATGCCTGGTCAGGGCAGCAATGAGCCAGTCATCCAGATATGGAAACAAACGGTATCCTTTTCTTCTCAGGTGAGCTGCCACTACCTGCCATGTATTTGGTAAACATTCTGAGGGCTGTAGTGAGACCAAAGGGTAGAGCTCGAAACTGGAAGCGACTGGCTCCTAGCCAGAAGAGTAAGAACCTTCTGGATCGTCTGTCCATCAGAATATGGTAATATGCATCCTGAAGGTCTATGGAGCACATCCAATTGTCTTTCTCCAGAAATGTAAGTACTGATTGCAGTGTCACCATCAGGAACTTGGATTTCTGGACATATTTGTTCAGATTGCTGAGATCCAGAATGGGCCTCCAGCCCCCTGTTTTCTTTGGAACTAAAAAGAATCTGGAGTAAGTTCCGGACCCTATCTGGTCTGCGGGGATTTCTTGGATGACTCTTTTTTCTAGCAACTTTTGAATTTCTAAGGTTGCTTGTTCCCTTTGACTGGATGGAACAACTGGGAGTGATTTTTTTTTTTTTTAGAGGAACGGGGTCAAAGAAGGGAATGATATATCCCCTGGATATTATGTTCTGCACCCATCTGTTGGTAGTTATCTTATGTCAGGTTTGTAGATGCAGAGACAATCGCCTCCCCGACTGCCTCCAAAGGCAAGCAATTGGGCACTCCCTCAGAAGCGCTGAAAGGGCCCTCCGAAGGATTTTCTGGAGTCCTGACTGTACGGGCCTCCTCTGCCATGACAGCGGCGTCTTCCATTGTTGTTCTCCCCACTGCTCCTGGGGGAACTTTCACCTTGTGTATCATGGAAAGACCTCTGGGATTTTCTGAACCACATCTTCCCACTACCTCTATGATCTTTGGGGAAGGTCTGGTAGGTTTGGAAAAATGTACTCCAAAGGCAGACAAGGTCTTGCCTTCTTGTTCACACCTGGTGAGAGTTTCTTTCACTTTAGGCCCAAACAGAGAAGAGCCATCAAGAGGGGAGTTAACGAGGGAAGACTTGAAGGGCTCCGCAAAATTGCAAAGGAACATCAAGGTCCGTCTCCTAAGAGCAATACCTGAACTCACAGCCCTACTCGTCCCATCTGATGCATGGGATATGAGCCTCATGGAAGAGTTTATGACTGAATTGAGGGTGGCAACCTGAGTATTAACCTCATCTGCTACTGCTTCAGCTACAGCTCCTTGGAGGGAGTCTAAGTTCCTTTAACAGGTCCCTCTGCAGCCTAGTAAAGTGGGTAAGGTAGTTCAGAGACTGGTGATGAAAACACTCGCTTCCAGTATCTATACATCATTCTAGAGTCCTTATTAGGAGGATGGATAGAGGAGCTGGTCTCAGATAGCTCCTTTTTAGTGGCTGCTGCCATGACTACAGATAGCATCAATTGCTACACCCTTAGTAAAAAAAGGTCTTGTCTTTTGGAGCAGTAATATATTTGTCTGGCCTTCTAGATGGTGTCTGGGTCTCCCATGCCTTCTCAGAGAATAAATCCATAAGCTCGCCAGAAGGGGGAGTCACTCAAGAGGGAGAAGAGCGAGACTAGAAGGCTTTCAAGTAAACTGACTCCTCAGCTGAAGGGGGGATGGACTGCCAGTCACCTCTCTGTTTTAATATTTCTAGGATGTCTCCAAAGGAGACATCTTCAGGAGGTGACTGTGGGGACCCTTCTGCATCATCGAGGTCAGTATCTGAAGCAACAGACTCCTCCGGGGAGTCAAGGTGCTTCCTCTTGCAGGTCCTCTTCTGAAGGATCTCCTCAGTGGGATACTCTGGGGAGGTTTCAGAAAAAGGGGGAGTCCCCTGGTGGACATCCTGAGGCCTGGGGTCCCTGCAATCCTGTGGAAGAGTTACCTCAGAGGAA